>NC_059194.1:19633014-19813014 GCF_020615455.1 Coregonus clupeaformis | reverse complement strand
ATTCAAATTGGTCATAAATAGAATTCATTCTAAATAGAGAAACCATATATAAATGGACAATGCATTTAAAAAATCATTCAAATTTTTGCAAAAATATTCTAAATTTGTTTGCAATTTATCGACTTACAATAAATTGCAAGGCTTTTTATATTTTAAGGGGTTTTACCTCATCTCCTTATACAAACCAGAACACATAAGCAAAGCTACATCAGGGTAGGTGGGATACTATAACAACATTAGGAACAACATTGTTATACTATTCCACCCACCTTAATGAGGATCCTTTGGGCGTGGCGATCCCATAGCCTTTGGAGTCCAGGTTGCCGCCGACCTTCATGGTGTCGCAGGGCTTCCTCTGCTCGATGTACTCGTTCATGGTGGACTCCAGCAGATAGGCGTATTTGCCCTTGGACTTGCGCACCCGCAGCACCCCCTCTGCTGTGGTTTTCACGAACACAGAGGGCTCTGCGCTCCGCATGTAAGTCCACATCTTATCGAATAGGGCAATTTTGGAGCGCTGGAGGGTGGAGAAAGGACAGATACACAGTTATTAGTTAAGAAGAAACAAATATGTTCCATCATTTCTAAGTTATTACTGTTAATTACCATATTACCATATTGCTAAGTAAATACGTGGTCATTTCTGTCTTTCTCTTACCCTAAAAAACTCCTTGGTACTGCCGGAGTCCAGTGTTCCATAGGAAATCTCGGTCTGCTTCGCCAGATCCTCAGCACTCTCAATGGGCGACACCATCCTCTCAACAGTGAGGAAGGCAGCCAGGTTGGCCGTGTAGGACGAGATGATGATGAGGGTGAAGAACCACCACACCCCCCCCACAATACGCCCAGAGAGGGATCTAGTGAAGAACAAAAAAACGAATTGATTGTCAAACCCACTGGTGGGCCACAATCGATTAATTTGATGGGTCATGGCTTAAGACTGTGTGCTGGCTTGTTGGGCTACAAGAAACATCCAACATTTTTACTAGATAACTGTTCCAAAACATTTGCAAACCATTACAATATGTAAATGGTGTCAGTATATTGAGTACAAACTTTCTAGAGGTGAGAGGTCACTATAACATGCAAAAGGTCAAAGGTCAATCAAATCCCTCTTTCTAACACCAAACATCCACACATGCCATTCAAGATGGAAGATACATACACTAAACTCATAGCTGATTGAGGGCACATAAAGAAATGGTATGAACATAAACAGAAATCGAAACTGAGCACCCTGGAGCAAATATACAATGTTAGCTCTCCCAGTAAACATAATCAAGGATCATTCATACACAAAGGGATTTGGTGGGGAATAGCTACACATTGACACCACAGCTTATCTTTCCTGACTCAACATGACTGGGGGAGTGGAGATGTAGGAGGAGGGTTGATGACAAATCTCCCAGAATTCATGTGACTGACTGTCCCCTCTCTGGTACAAAGTCGGAGCCTGTTTAACATAATCTGCTGCACTCGCACCTCATTAAATCGCTATACGCCGAGCACTAATATGACTGGGACTATGGTATTTCTAGTCTGTTTAAGTAATATGCTGCATGGACTGCCAGGATTCTACAGGAAGTGAATCAAAGTGTCATGTCCTGAGATTAAGTTTGTAGAGATATCGTTAATGTATATCTTTATCTCGTTATTTTACAGGGTAAGATGATTGAGAATAAATTGCCATTTAATGCAACAACCTGGGGAATAGTTACAGGGGAGAAGAGGAAGGAAGGATGATTAGATGGCCGTTGTAGTATGAGTTGCCAGGTTGGTAAATTTTAGCCAGAAGATCAATGTAAGAATACTAGTAAATCACAGTGAGCCAGCCTAACAACGTACAATCAGGAGGCAGTTTGAGACCCACCTTGGCGAGATGTCACAGCCCTGTCTCATGAAGGCGCCGAGGGAGAACCAGAGACTGTTGAATATCCCAAACTCGTTGGTCGATTCATTAGTCTGGATCTGGCCATCCTCGTACTCCTCTGTGTGCCACTCGTATGGGCTGAATCGGCTGACCAGGAAGAGCACCACGCTCACACCGATGTAGGCAAACACGATGCACATCCAGATCTCGTAGGCCAGAGGGTCCAGGAAAGAGAAGACTCCAGGTTTAGACTTCTGGGGCTTCTTGATCATGATGGAGATCCCCAAGGACATGAAGGGCTTGGAGAAGTCAATGACTTCTTCTCGGACGAGGGTGATGGTCAACGGTGCCACGGCTATATCAGCTTTCTGGGTTAGAGAGGAGGAAGGAGCATATTGTTCTAGGGAAACAGGGTGGGGTTTAGTTGTGTTTAAAGGGAACTACTGGGAATGTTTCAATAGATTGTATACAGCAGGTCATTGGATGCGATCAGTATTAGAAGATCCATGTATCTCTTTTCTTACCCCATAGACGAGCTCTCCCACCATTCCGTTCCAGATCTTGGTCTCAGCGTCTCGGGCTCCGTATTTTCCATCCCCCACAATTTTAAGCTGGTATTTGAAGCCGCAGTGCTTGGCTATTTCAGCGGCCAGATCTACACAGTAGCCCTCGTATCTTTCATTGTCTAGAAAAAGGTCAGCATTCTTCTTAAGCATTACATATGGGGCTTCCTGAGGGAGAAAATGACAAATACTGTTCAGTCCAGTAGGCTTGCCTTTAGGCTTTACATCATGGTATACATGCTAGCTTTGTACAGAGACAGATGAATGAATAGTTCATCACAAACTTTATGTTGTAATAGACTTAGAGCTCTATTCAATATGGAAAGCTGAAGCGTTACAGATTCCGTGATAGAAATGTTAAGGTAATTTCCGATTGAGCCGACATATGCAGCATTTACTGTGAATGCAGTCTCTGCTAAAGCAGGAATGCTGCCTTTAAATTTCAATCATGCTGTAAAGCTGAACTTCCGCAAATCGGAGTGAATAGAGCCCCTAGACAACCATGGGTTGGTCTGTGTACGTTGTACGGTGTCCATCTTAGGACAGCCTCAGTGTCAATATGGACACTGTAATGCCGTAAAAACATTATTCTATGGACTAGTAACAATTACTAAGTGAGAAACTAATCTAAGGAAATTATATCCAATTGGTGTGTATTCAAAAATAATTTGGTATGAATAGAGTCAATGATAAGTCATTACCAAGATTGTGGTCACAATGACAGTTTTGTTTTCCATCCCGGTTGTGTCATTCGGGAACACATCTGATTTTGTGACAGCCATTTTGTCAACTTCGTTCCAATATCCAATCTGTGGAGGAAATAATGAATAGTGAATGAACAATGCCATAATGTCATGAGACGGTAGACAGAGCTGTTGATTCACATGGTGGAAATGGACTGAAGCATCTACACAGCCATGTGACGGTAGACAGAGTTGTTGATTCACATGGTGGAAACGGACTGAAGCATCTACACAGCCATGAAACGGTAGACAGAGTTGTTGATTCACATGGTGGAAACGGACTGAAGCATCTACATAGCCATGAAACGGTAGACAGAGTTGTTGATTCACATGGTGGAAACGGACTGAAGCATCTACACAGCCATGTTATAAATTCTCTGTCATTTCTTCTCTTGGTTCGGGAAACTTCTCTCTATGCAAAAAATGGTTGATTTCTGTAGGCCAATTCCATCCAATGTTGTGACTTTAGATCTTTGTTCTGATGGTTCAGTGCTGATGTGCTGTTGTCTTGTTCCATCACAGACCAACACATTAAATACTGTCTATTAAGATTCTGACATGTTCTAGCCATATTCATATTCAGAAACACTAGCATACCTTCACAGGACCATTATTTTTCAGCTCCATGATATTAACTGAGTAGTTGACTCGTTTGCCGTGTTGATCGAACTGAATGTTCCCTGTGAGGCCGTCCACACGAACCTAAAAGGACACAAAAGCACAGCGTCAGAATTGCAAGACGCCACAATTAAATACCTCTGTCATAGACAAAACCAATTAACTTTCTCCACACATATTTGGATTCACATTGCCTTGTCTAAGCTCTGAAGCTGGAGGCTCAGGGGAGAAATCCTGAGAGTGTGTGGGCAGACTATTGTCACTGTTAGCTCAGGGGAGAATATGCGTGCGTTTGTTTGTGTGTGTGTGCGTGTGTGTGTGTGTGAGTGTGTATGTCCTTATACTTCAGTCTCTGTGTGTGTCTGTGTGTGTATGTGTGTGTGGTATAGCTAGCCAGCTGTTGCCACGGCAACCCCATGCTGTCACCTGTTTTAGTGCACGCTCGATCTCCACTCCCTGCGCCCAGGGCACGGCGGGGTTGGCCAGACAGTCACCGTTGTTGCCCTTCCTGGCGATGTCAATGCGCTGCTTGTGCAGGTAGCGGAAGGCCTCCGTCATCACCTGCACCGAGTCATAGGTCAACGCAGACGTGTACTGCAATAGAACAGAGGGGGAAGGGTGTGTGAGTGTGTGGGGGGGATATGGGGACACAGGGGAGGGGGAGGAAGAGGTGGTGTGTGTGTGAGTGGGGTTGTGAGGACATGTTATTGTGCGTGTCTGTGTGTGTGTGCATGCGGCTGTGTTCCTGGGTTTGCACGCGCACAGTATGTGCACAGTATGCGTGAGTGAGAATGGGGGAGGAACATTTTTAATCGGCAGACACCTCACAGCTCCCCAGAGACAGAGGAATGCTAGCTGAGTGCCTCTCAACCAAACCCCCATGTGGATATCTACTCACCCTAATCTTACTGTCGGCACCAGGGTATTCCTTCTCCTCCAGAGCCTCCCACCTCTGGTCAAATTTGGATACCAACGGGTCATCGAAATCCACAATCTGGAAACCTGACACGTTGGCTCCGCCATATTGGATTTTGGAGAGGTCCCCATCCACGAAACCCTGAAATTAAAACAAGGAAATCAAACGAGGAGATAAAATGGAAATGTTTGCCATCATACAAATAAAGAGCTTGGGACTATAAGATTGTATCTACATTTTTGTCAAAATTGAGTTATTGACATAGCCTTGTTCTGTTCAATATTCTCTACCTATGTAGTACTCTAAATACCCCAATTGATGTTATTAAGTTCAAAATAATAATAATAGATAAACATTTTTGACACCAATGAGGGTTTGGAACTTTAAAGCCAATTATCTCAGAATCATCTTTTTGCAGATAGAACCTTAAAGTCCCAATTTCTCGAAATGTTAGCGGAAAAACAAAACGGGAAAGGAATGATTTAATAGATTAAGCTAACTAATTGGGTAATACGTAGGGGGTTCAATTGGAAGACAATTACTCTGTGTTCTCAATGTCTTATCACTATGCATTGAGCTTGATAAATTATTTTACAAGTCGCTTTGTTCTTCCTGAGATTCCAATTCCTCCGCTGGTTAACAGAGGTCTGAAAACTTACCAAATTTGCAATGATGTAGTGGTAGCCTTTCACATGTCTGCCAATGGTGATGACCTGGGGGCAACATCAGATAGGGAAACAGAACAGAACCATAATCAGTGGTGGAAAAAGTATCCAATTGTTATACTAAAAGTAAAGATATGTTAATAGAAAATGACTCAAGTAAAAGTGAAAGTCACCCAGTAAAATACTATTTGAGTAAAAGTCTAAAGGTATTTGGTTTTTAAATATACTAAGTATCAAAAGTAAATGTAAGTAGGAATCATTTCAAATTCCTTATATTAAGCAAACCAGACGGCACCATTTTCTTGTTTCTTTAATTTACGGATAGCCAGGGGCACACTACAACACTCAGACATAATTTACAAACGAAGCATTTGTGTTTAGTGAATCCGCCAGATCAGGTAGTAGGGATGACCAGGGATGTTCTCTTGATAAGTGTGTGAATTGGACCATTTTCCTGTCCTGCTAAGCATTCAAAATGTGGGGGAAATGTATGAAGTAAAAAGTACATTATTTTCTTTAGGAATGTAGTGAAATAAAAGTAAAAGTTGTCAAAAATAACATTAGTAAAGTAAAGTACAAATACCCCAAAAAGGTACTTAAGTAGTAATATTTTTACTTAAGTACTTTACACCACTGACCATAATGATGTGTAAACCAAACAAGACAGTCTCCAAGTAATCATATTCCTCATGGTACAGCAGTCATGTTTGAGAATGAAAATGGTATACTTCAGTGGAGTTATAACTCTTAATCTACCAAACACAAAAAAAACATCCATTGTCATATTTTATGGCGGAGCGATTAGTGCTTTTTGAGGTCGGTTCGGTTTCTGTTCGATTCTAAAAAAATAATCACGGTTTTCGATTTTTTTGGAGACATTAAATGCACAATGCATTATGTGGATTGAATGCTGTAATAACACAGAATAAAACAATTTATAAAAGTCCCACGATGGTAGTTGATGCCTATTACTGCACATATTAACCATCCTTTATTCACATTACTTTACTTTAATAAAATATTGTTGTTGTTGTGTATTTTACATTAGTTTTATTTGATTACTTTATTATTTCATTCCAAGTCATCATCTCATCATCTAGAGCTGCTGCCTATGCTGTCTGTGTCACGAGTTGCTAAGCCAGAACCCAGAAGCAGACCAGGACAAGGTAAGTTGAAACGAAGGTGAGTGTTTATTTACAAATTCAAGAGTGATGCTGAATAATCCAGGGAACAGAGCGGGCGGCGTTGATTAGTTGTTGGGGGTGCAGTGGTTGATCCCATCCTGGGTCGGCAGCCGCCGACCACCAGGCAGAGGTTGGATGAAGGTTCCGGACGGGTGACTGCAGATGGAACAAAACGGGGGTGAGTAAGCAACAAACCAACAAGGTGCAAAAACAACAAAACTAACGCTAGGCTCTAAGACTGATACTCTGGTAAACCTACTGTTCATGGCTAACGATCCGGCAGGGAATGGATGTTAGGCCAGAGCCTAAGAAGGGTGATGATCAGGACCAGGTGTGCAGATTGCTGATGGGATGCAGGTGCGGAAATCAAGAGAGCTCCCCGGAGCGTTCCAGAACCCTCGGGAAACTGGAGATCCCGAGCAGAAAAACTAGTCCACAGACAGGACCCGACTCAGACTGCCGGGATCGTTACAGTACCCCCCTCCGGCAGACGCCACCGGGCGGACTCCCGGAGCGCCAGGATGGAGGCGGTAGAAGTCACGGATGAGGTCAGCATCTAGGATCTGTCGCCGCGGAATCCAACTCCTCTCTTCAGGACCATACCCCTCCCAGTCCACGAGATACTGGAAACCCCGGCCCCGCCGTCTGGAATCCATGATGCGTCGCACCGTGTAGGCAGGACCACCTCCGATCATCCGAGGAGGAGGAGGCGGAGGGAGGCAACAGAGGACTGAGGAAAACCGGCTTGAGGCAGGAGACATGAAAGGTGGGATGGACTCTGAGCGTCCTCGGGAGTTTGAGTCGAACTGCCACCGGATTGATCACCTTCTCCACCACAAACGGACCAATGAACTTCGGCAACAACTTCCTAGACTCAGTCCGTAAAGGAAGATCCCGTGTGGCCAACCAGACCCTATCTCCGATGGTGTAGGTGGGAGCGGGGATCCGGCGACGATTCGCCTGGAGCTGATACCGGTCCGAAACTCTAAGGAGTGCCTTTCTGGCCCGATGCCAGGTCCGGTGGCAACGACGAATATGGGCCTGAACAGAAGGCACTGAGAGCTCCTTCTCCTGAGAAGGGAACAAGGGAGGTTGGTAGCCATACAGGCACTGGAAGGGAGACATCCCAGTGGCCGATGTAGGGAGAGTATTGTGGGCATACTCAACCCAAGGCAACTGAGAGACCCAGGAGGTGGGGTTGGAAGAGGCCAGGCAGCGTAGCGTGGATTCCATCTTCTGGTTGGCTCTCTCCGCCTGACCATTAGATTGGGGGTGAAAACCAGATGTGAGACTGACTGTAGCTCCAATGGCCAAACAGAAGGACTTCCAGACAGCAGAGGTAAACTGAGGGCCACGGTCGGAAACGATATCACTGGGCAACCCGTGGACCCTGAAAACCTCCCTAACCAGGATCTCGGACGTCTCCGAGGCAGAGGGAAGCTTGGCAATTGGCACAAAGTGGGCGAACTTGCTGAATCTGTCCACGATAGTCAGAACGACCGTGTTCCCCTCAGAAGCGGGCAACCCAGTGACAAAGTCCAGGGCCAGATCGACCATGGTCGCCGGGGAATAGGAAGGGGGTGAAGTAGTCCAGAGCTGGGCCGATTGGTACCCTTATTCTGCGCACACACTGGACAGGCAGCAACATAACCCCGAGTATCCTCGGCCATGGCAGGCCACCAAAAAGCGTCTGCGAAGAAACGCCATCGTCCGAGCCACGCCAGGGTGACAAGCCATCTTGCTGGCGTGGGACCATTTGAGGACCGCAGGACGAACCGACTCAGGCACAAACAACCGACCGGGTGGACCGTTACGGGACCGGGCTGCGTCCGAAGAGCCGCCATCACCTCCTCCTCAATCTTCCACCTAACAGCTCCCACGACGCAGTTCCGGGGGAGAATTGTCTCGGTCTTGGACCCACTCTCCTCCGTCTTGGAGAACATCCGAGACAAGGCGTCCGCCTTGCCGTTCTTAGATCCAGGTCGGAACGTCAGGGAAAACTTGAATCGTCCGAAAAACAACGCCCACCTGGCCTGGCCGGGAGTTGAGACGTTTAGCCGATTGCACGTAAGCAAGATTCTTGTGGTCAGTCCAGACAATAAACGGTTGCTCCGCCCTCCAACCAGTGGCGCCACTCCTCCAAGGCAAGTTTCACCGCGAGAAGCTCCCCGGTTACCCACATCGTAATTCCTCTCCGCAGGCGAAAGGCGACGAGTAGTAGGCGCAGGGATGGAGTTTACTGTCCGTGGAGCATCGCTGCGACAGGATGGCGCCAACTCCCACATCAGACGCGTCCACTTCAACGGCGAACTGACGGGCCGTGTCCGGTTGAGAGAGAATCGGTGCGTTGGTGAATCGCCTCTTCAAATCCAGAAACGCTCGATCCGCCTCCGGATTCCACTTGAAGGTCCTGATACTGGAAGTCAAGGCAGTTAACGGAGCGGCCACACGGCTGTAATCCCGGATGAATCTGCGGTAGAAATTCGCAAACCCCAAAAATCTCTGGAGCTGCAATCTCGTACCGGGCTGGGCCCATACCAGAACCGCTCTAACCTTCTCCTGGTCCATCCTAATCTCTCCCCTGGAGATGATGTACCCGAGAAAGGATGTCGTGTGGGCGTGAAACTCGCACTTCTCGGCCTTCACGAACAGGCGATTCTCCAACAATCGCTGCAGAACCTGCCGGACATGCTGGACGTGGTCGGAAGGTTCCTTCGAGAAGATCAGAATGTCATCCAGGTAAACAAACACAAAGAGACCGATCATATCTCTCAGGACGTCGTTCACCATACTCTGGAATACCGCTGGAGCATTGGTCAGTCCAAACGGCATCACCTGATACTCGAAGTGACCCATCGGTGTATTGAAACCCGTCAACCACTCGTCCCCCTCTCTGATCCGGACCATGTGATACGCATTGCGTAGGTCTAGCTTGGTGAACACCGTAGCACCCTGTAAGGAGTCGAAGGCAGAACTCATCAAGGGCAGGGGATACTTGTTCTTGACCGTGATGTCATTCAACCCCCGATAATCAATACACGGTCGAAGAGAGCCATCCTTCTTACCCACAAAGAAGAATCCTGCCCCCAGGGGTGATGACGAGGGACGAACGAGACCAGCAGCTAGGGACTCCTTGATGTAGGTCTCCAAAGCCTCACGTTCAGGTCGGGAGATACTGTATAACCTTCCCTTGGGGTAGACAGCTCCAGGGAACAGGTTGATGGCACAATCATATGGTCGGTGGGGAGGGAGTGACAGAGCCTTCTGCTTACTGAAAACTTCCCCCAAATCGTGATATGTCTCGGGAACCAGGGACAAATCTGGGGGTTTAGCCTCAATCACCTGACTGGGAACCGAATGGGGGCAGGCAGTCTTGAGACAGTTAGCATGACAATCAAGGCTCCAACTCGTTACCTTGCCCGTCACCCAATCGAACGTGGGATTGTGTTCCTTCAGCCAGGGGTATCCAAGGACCAGAGGAACATGGGAAGACGGCAGAATGAAGAATGAAATCATCTCAGAATGATTCCCCGACAACAGCATCTTAACCGGTTCAGTCCTCATCGTGATACGTGCCAGACTACTGCCGTCCAGAGTGGTAGCTTCAATGGCTTCCGGCAATTGCTCCTTGGAAAGCCCCAGCTGTTCCACCAACTCGGCATCTAGAAAGCTTCCATCGGCACCTGAATCGACAAAAGCGTTAATCGCTAAGCTCTGATTCCTGTTCATAAGGGTAGCCGGAAACGGGGTCTGACAGAGGTATTGAGAGGTCGAAACTGGCTCGCTAAAAGTCCTCCCAACTTTAGCGAGCCGCGCAGTTTGACGACCCGACTGGAACCTGAGAAGCTGATCGGTTGGACGGAACCCATTGCTTCTCCCTCCTTCGCTCTCGGACTCGATTATCCACCCGAATAGACAAGGCTACCAAGCTGTCCAGGTCACTAGGCTCCGGATAGGAGATCAACTCATCCTTGAGCTGCTCCGACAGACCCTGGTAAAGGCCGCTTGCAGAGCCTCCTCATTCCACCCACTCTCCACAGCCAACGTCTTGAACTCGATCACGAAGTCGGCCACGCTGCGAGTTCCTTGGCGAAGCAAAAACAGGCGCCTAGCTGCGTCCCTCCCTCGGACGGAATGGTCGAAGAGCTTCCTCATCTCGGCCGTGAACCCCTGGTATGAAGCCATGCAGGGATCCTGTCGTTCCCAAACGGCTGAAGCCCACTCAGCGCTCGACCACGCAGCAACTCAATCACAAAGGCTATCCTAGCCTTGTCTGTGGCATAAGAGTAGGGCTGTAGATCGAACCCTAATCCACACTGCATAAGGAAGGAACGGCATCTTCCCAGCTCCCCCTCATATTTATCCGGCGTCGGAACCTTGGGCTCACGGAAGGACACAGCTTCAGAAGCGGCAGGCGAGATGGGTGAAACCGGTAGTGGATCCTCCACCGGAAACTTGCGTTGGTTCTGGACCTCCGTCAGACCGGTAGAAAGGTTCCGAACTGACAACGCGATCTCCTGTAGTACCGTGCTATGATGGCCCAACATCTTCTCCTGCTGGGTAATAGCATGGCGAACAGAGTCCAGGTCCGCTGGGTTCATTACTGGCCGGATCGTTCTGTCACGAGTTGCTAAGCCAGAACCCAGAAGCAGACCAGGACAAGGTAAGTTGAAACGAAGGTGAGTGTTTATTTACAAATTCAAGAGTGATGCTGAATAATCCAGGGAACAGAGCGGGCGGCGTTGATTAGTTGTTGGGGGTGCAGTGGTTGATCCCATCCTGGGTCGGCAGCCGCCGACCACCAGGCAGAGGTTGGATGAAGGTTCCGGACGGGTGACTGCAGATGGAACAAAACGGGGGTGAGTAAGCAACAAACCAACAAGGTGCAAAAACAACAAAACTAACGCTAGGCTCTAAGACTGATACTCTGGTAAACCTACTGTTCATGGCTAACGATCCGGCAGGGAATGGATGTTAGGCCAGAGCCTAAGAAGGGTGATGATCAGGACCAGGTGTGCAGATTGCTGATGGGATGCAGGTGCGGAAATCAAGAGAGCTCCCCGGAGCGTTCCAGAACCCTCGGGAAACTGGAGATCCCGAGCAGAAAAACTAGTCCACAGACAGGACCCGACTCAGACTGCCGGGATCGTTACAGTCTGACTAAACCACTATTTTAGTAGTTCCTTAAAGTAAATAAGGCATATTTTTATGACTGCTGAATACCAACTATCAATCACTTACATCATGTATTTTCAGGTAGGGATACCTCTCAAAGCAACTGCTCTCTATCCCTCTCGATCACGCGTTCTTTGTCTCTTCTCTCCCTCTACACACCAGAGAGGAAGAGGCGA
This sequence comes from Coregonus clupeaformis, assembly GCF_020615455.1. NCBI lineage: Eukaryota > Metazoa > Chordata > Actinopteri > Salmoniformes > Salmonidae > Coregonus > Coregonus clupeaformis. The sequence goes on along the minus strand of NC_059194.1, from coordinate 19,801,104 downwards.
TGCGAGAGGTTTCACTCTCGCCAAAATCTGTCCAAAATGAGCCCAATGCGTATCTATGGCTTATTTTGGAACCAAGCTTGCTGCCTGACTTCCTTCTTTTGGAACAACAACTCCCATTGTTAGGGCGGAGACTTGAGCATCTCGTCATTATATACAGATCTCTGCCCACACCGACCAGACAAGTAGGCACGCAATGGATTATGGTCTTTGTAGTTAATTACCACATTGTTTGCACTATGTAGAATATTGGCCTGTAGGAAACTACAACTCCCTACTACATCGCACAGTTCAGGCCGGATCTGATTTATCTCTAGAGAAACTGCGCACTGAGCTCACAGAAAAAACTAATTCTAATAATTGAGTCGACGTTGGTAAATCATTGAACAAATATCGGTCAATTAGTTGTTAAAAAACGAAAAATAACCACCATTTCTGTTAAATGCTCAGCACTATCATATTTCCACATTATACCTGTAGCATGTATGACATTCACAGCCTTATCAATTGTTTCGATTAAAAGTCATAACCCACTGCCACCTGCCAGTGTTATCCCTTGTCACTACTGAAACCAAAACAGGAAGCCCATTTCAGTAACTACCTCAAAAGCCATTTTAGTAACTACCTCAACTGACACACCTGCAGCTAATCCCACCACATGAGTAACACCTCTGTCGTGTATTAGGATTATGTCTTTGTTAAATGTTTTTAAGTGGAACTTAAAATGTTCATTTTAGTATCAAGAGGGAATGTTTTAGTGTAGCGCCACATACAACAGACAGGAAGTGTGTTGTAGACAGGGGAGACTGGTGATTGGCCAGAAGAGGGAGCCCATCTTTTTGCATTGTTTATAAGTAGGGGTAAACGAAGAAGAGAGGCAGAGCGGCCATTCTGAGGCGTCGCTCTCCGGATGTCATGTCATCTGTCACTTATGCTGAAAGCTTGTGATCTGAATAAACCTTATGATCAAAGTTCAGTATGAGCGGACTCCTTTGTTTATCAGCAATAATTGCCACCATTCACCCGATACGACACCTCCACTTAGAAATCCAGTTACATATAGAGATTTGAAGAATCATTTGAATAAAAATGCATTTTAAGTGACTTCCTTTGGCAGGAGAGTGTGACCAGGTTGGATTCTGTTTCTCTCAGATAAAACCTCTACCATGCAGCAGCGGGGCGAATATGGGCATTGGTTAAACAAACGTCTGCCTGCTTTAAATACTTATCAATGGACTATCCCACGGTCTATGGGAAGGTTTATAAATAACCTGTTTATGTGAATCTCTATGCCTTTTAATTCTGTTGTTGTAGTCTAACATAACAATTAGAGGGATTGTTGCAAGGCCTCAGTCCACTTGGTGGGTAGATGTGAATAGTGTGCAGGCAAGGATGCACACACACATAAGCAGGTGACACACAGACACACGTTTGATTTGTGGGGACCAAACAATTGATTCCCATTCAAAATCCAAATTTCCCTAACCCTAAACCTAACCCTAACCCTTAACATAACCTTAACCCCAAACCCCAAACCCCTAACCCTAAACCTAATCCCTAACCCCTAATTCTAATCCTAACCCTAATTGTAACCATAAACCTAACCCCTAAGCCTAAAATAGTCTTGTCCCCACTTGTATGAATATTCCTTGTTTTACTATCCTTGTGAGGACTTCTGGTCCCCACAAAGCTCGTAAAACCAAACACACACCAACAACATCTCACTCGCTGCATTACACACACTGAGCTTGTACCTGCTCCATAATGTCTCGGACTTTGTCCTGTTCACAGTCAAGGATGACCCGTCTCTCCTTCTTGTTCTCCAGGTCTTGGAAGAGGGAGCGGTAGGCCTCGTCTTTCCTCTCGTCCTTCAGGTTGCCCACGTTAATGGCCGTCACCTGCCACTTCCTCTCCGCAGCCATGTCCAGCACCACCTGCAGCGTGGTCAAACCTGGACAGACAACAGGGTCGTGTTAATTCGGCACGAAACGGAAAAAAATGCTCTGAAACTGAATGAAACGAGAAGGCACTATTTGAACTACTCCAATAAGAAATGCTTGTTTTTGTTTTATGTTGCGCTATGGTGTGTTCTAATGAACCTGACCCATGAATACAGCATTGTAGGGTTTATATCCATGCAAACAGATGGATATATGACATTAGAAGAACCAACATCAACCAACATTTGTGGTGAAAGGTAACACACAGTTCTACTACCACACTGTCTGCCTAAAAGACCCACACAGTCCAGTTCATCATACTGTAAGAATTACTTCTGTGTACAATTACCTCTGCCCCATTTAATCATTTTACCTCTGCCCCATTCTTTCTGTACAATGCTCTACGAAAAGTTGGCCAAGGCTTAAGTTAATTGTTACATCAACTCTAATGTTTCCATTCCACTTGTGTCCCACCTTGTTTAATGACCGTACAAAAGAGTAGTGTATATTGATCTCAACCTCCATAGAGGGCAGTTGAAGCATGATTTGATATTAAAGGGGGTGAGTGTTTCATCCTAGTTGGTGAATTACAGCTAATTGATTTGATTCGACTGGGCAGCACTGTTCATGAAGGTAAGATGGGGGGGGGTTGTGAAGATAGTAGATGGAGGCAAGCATTTTCCTCAGAACACACTGTAAGTCATGATTACTGCAGGGTCATTATGACTCAGTTAAGGTTGACTGTTTCTCCGATGCCTATTAAAGAAGATAATTGGAATTTGCTCTGATTTAAGCTCCGCTCAACATGTTGTGAGGCAACGAGAAAATGCCGGCTAATGGTCAATATTGTAAGTTATTAGGCCTATGCGTTGGGTAAAATTGAAACATACTGTATTTTAGAAAACATCTTCACAGAGTGGAAAGGATTTGGTTCATCCTTTGTGATGCATGTTTATTTAATGTTCTGATTCAGCATTACATGTGAGAAGCATTTTCATGCTTTTATGTCGTTAGGAAATATTTGTCTCTTCCTGGGATAGTCAGGAATCATCACACCATACAGTAGCTTTACTATATTACTGCCGTTTAGAAACCTTCAAAGCTATTCACAAACCCTAAGCATCGTCAATAAACAGATTCCGACACTACATTGATAACATGAATGCTAGAGAACCCTGTTAGAATTCCCTTCGGTTGGAACTGAACACCTTGAATAACGATTCAAAGCCCACAAAATGTAAATAAGTGATATATGCAATATTTTACAGTTGGGATTCAAACAAATATTTCCAATACAAATTTAGAGAAATCATGTAGAAAAATCGTTATAGACAGGATGATTTAATTCTATACTCACTGCATACTTATAGGTCAAGTATTGGGTCAATACTTATTGTGTTCATTGTGTTTTTCCCTTTGTTTTACATGACTGCAGCTCTACTGTCTTCACAGTGCCACTGTTTTTACACCTTAGAGTATCAATGCCCTTCTTTCTCCTCAAACCCTGGCCTGTATTGTACTTTGGACACAGATCACCCAATACTACAGTATATCTACAGGTAACATACTGTAAGTGAATTTGAAACACCATACCATACCGGTAATGAACATTTCTGTGAACAATATTCATATCATTCCACATCGTGCCAGCCTTGAATGCCATTCTTAATATCAACAAAAACATCACCAACCAATAAAAACAATAGGCCAATGGGGTTTCTCCTTCATTTTGGGCATCGAGCTGGGCTGATTTCCCATGCAGCTTCCCTCCATCATGGCGGGTAGTGGGTGGCTGACAGACGGGCTGTGGAGACAGCTAGCACCCTGGGAGAGGAGGGGTGGTGAGGCTGAAGGACAGTCAGAGGCTGTCAGAGAAGCTGTCTCTCACCCACAGGGGGGGCAAAGGCTGGGAGAAGAGCCAAAACACACAGACACGTCCAGAACATCTATCTTGAGTCTAATTCAAGATTCAATCCATTGTCGATAGAATTAACCACACTTTAAGTTCAGTCAGAATATAAAACATTGTACTCAAGGTGTGAACCTATACTTGCATTACCTCTCTCTCTAGACTAAAGCCCCAATTCAATTGCATGCAGATAAATCACTATCCAAGATGGCGTAGCAGTGCGGTCGTGTTCTTTGTTGTGTGTTCGTGTAAATAGCCTGTTTTTTTTTTTATTTTTTTTTATTTTTCGTACATATTTCCCTATCACACTTTTCATCCTTCTACAAAATAGACTTTCCTGCAACCCGCCTCACTCAATGTGGAACGGATTCTATTATTGACTTACCTTTTATCTAGAATCTCCAGCTGAAACTAGCCAGCCAGCTAATTAGCTACTTGCTATTAGCCACCATTAGCGGTTTTCACCCAGAACATCGGATTTTCTGCCGGAATAACTGAATCACTGGACATTAACACCGGATCGCAACTAGCTAGCCACAACCGAATGGGTGTTGCTGTTGGCTAATCACCACTGCCCCCGAAGCAAGCACCAGTTAGCCTTGAGCTAGCCTCGAGCCAGGCCCATATCCCGGCTATCTACCTCTCTGTCTACCGGACGGGAGTAGCCAGCTAACAAGCTACTTGCTATTAGCCACCTTTAGCGGTTTTCCACCATTGTCCTTGGCCTGCACTACCTACCAGCCAACTCTAGCCTGGACTATTATCAGCCAGTCTGCACTGTCTGCACAGCGCATTATCGACCCAGAACATATAGTTTTTTCTGCCGGAATCACTGAATCACTGGACCTTTAACACCGGATCATCGCAACTAGCTAGCTGCAACCAAAAGGATGTTGTTGTTGGCTAATCAGCCTTGAGCTAGCCTTGAGCCAGGCCCATCTCCCGGCTATCTACCTCTCTGTCAACCGGACGGGACCTCCTGGTGTTGACATGGAGCCCCGCCGATCCAACACGACTGATCTGCCGACGAAATCGTCTGATGTGGTTTCAACAGACTTCCCGTTACGACGTCGACCACGAAGATCCATCTGCTAGCCCCGGCCCGCTAGCACACGCAAGCCGTGGCCTCTTGCTCGCCAGTGCTGTAGCAGCCCCCGAACTACCTCCGAAGTCTCCTATTGCTGTTCACCGGACCTTATGATAACTCAGCTATACAGCTGATGCCTGCTGGACTGTTCCTTTATACGGTACCGCATCCTGTTTATGTTTAGCCTCAGCCCAAACTTTGTCGCCATTACCAGCTGTTGTCTTAGCTCTCTCGAATAACACCTGTGATTGCTTTATGCCTCTCTCCCATGTCAATATGCCTTGCTTATTGCTGTTTTGGTTATTTCTTATTGTACTATTTCACTGTAGATCCCCCAGCCCAGCTCAACCTGCCTTAGATAGCTCCTTTGTCCCACCCCCCATACACGCAGAGACCGACTCAATCGGTGCCTCCAGTGATGCTATTTCTTTCATCGTTTCCCAACGCTTAGGTTTACCTCCACTGTACTCATATCCTTCCATATCCTTGTCTGTACATAATGCCCTGTATCTATTCTACAACGCCCGGAAATCTGCCCCTTTTGTTCTCTGTACCCAACGCACTAGAAGACCAGTACTTAAAGCCTTTAGCCGTATCCTTATTCTACTCCTCCTCTGTTCCTCTGGTGATGTAGAGGTTAACCCAGGCCCTGTAGCCCCCAGTATCACTCCTACTCCCCAGGCGTTATCATTTGTTGACTTCTGTAACCGTAAAAGCCTTGGTTTCTTGCACGTTAACATCCAAAGCCTCCTCCCTAAGTTTGAGTTATTCACTGCGTTAGCACACTCCGCCAACCCTGATGTTCTAGCAGTGTCTGAATCCTGGCTTAGGAAGGCCACCAAAAATTCAGAAATGTCCATCCCCAACTACAACATTTTCCGTTTCGATAGAACTGCCAAAGGGGGTGGGGTTGCAATCTCCTGTAGAGATAGCCTGTAGAGCTCTATCGTACTATCCAGGTCTGTGTCCAAACAGTTCGAGCTTCTACTTCTAAAAATCCACCTTTCCAGAAATAAGTCTCTCACTGTTGCCGCTTGTTACAGACCCCCCTCAGCCCCAAGCTGTGCCCTGGACACCATATGTGAACTGATTGCCCCCCATCTATCCTCGGAGTTCGTACTGCTTGGTGACCTAAACTGGGTTATGCTTAACACCCCGGCCAACCTACAATCTAAACTAGATACCCTCAATCTCACACAAATTATCAACGAACCTACCAGGCACAACCCTAAATCTGTAAACATGGGCACCCTCATAGATATTATCCTGACAAATTTACCCTCTAAATACACCTCCGCTGTCTTCAACCAGGATCTCAGCGATCACTGCCTTATTGCCTGTGTCCGTAATGAGTCCGCGGTCAAACGTCCACCCCTCATCACTGTCAAACGCTCCCTAAAACACTTTAGCGAGCAGGCCTTTCTAATTGAACTGGCCCGGGTATCCTGGATGGATATTGACCTCATTCCGTCAGTAGAGGATGCCTGGTTGTTCTTTAAAAGTGCTTTCCTCTCAATCTTAAATAAGCATGCCTCATTCAAAAAATTCAGAACTAAGAACAGATATAGCCCCTGGTTCTCCTCAGACTTGACTGCCCTTGACCAGCACAAAAACATCCTGTGGCGTACTGCATTAGCATCGAACAGTCCCCGCGATATGCAACTTTTCAGGGAAGTCAAGAACCAATATACACAATCAGTTAGGAAAGCAAAGGCTAGCTTTTTCAAACAGAAATTTGCATCCTGTAGCACTAACTCCAAAACGTTTTGGGACACTGTAAAGTCCATGGAAAATAAGAGCACCTCCTCCCAACTGCCCACTGCACTGAGGCTAAGAAACACTGTCACCAGCGATAAATCGCCTTCACACAAATTCAGACAGCTGATGTTCTGAAAGAGCTGAAAAATCTGGACCCCTACAAATCAGCTGGGCTAGACAATCTGGACCCTTTGTCGCAACCCCTATTACTAGACTGTTCAACCTCTCTTTCATAACGTCTGAGATCCCCAGAGATTGGAAAGCTGCCGCGGTCATCCCCCTCTTCAAAGGGGGTGACACTCTAGATCCAAACTGTTACAGACCTATATCCATCCCGCCCTGCCTTTCAAAAGTATTTGAAAGCCAAGTTAACAAACAGATCACCGACCATTTCGAATCCCACCGTACCTTCTCCGCTATGCAATCCGGTTTCCGAGCTGGTCATGGGTGCACCTCAGCCACGCTCAAGGTCCTAAACGATATTATAACCGCGATCGATAAAAGGCAGTACTGCGCAGCCGTCTTCATCGACCTGGCCAAGGCTTTCGACTCTGTCAACCACCGCATTCTTATTGGCAGACTAAATAGCCTTGGTTTCTCTAATGACTGCCTCGCCTGGTTCACCAACTACTTCTCAGATAGAGTTCAATGTGTCAAATCGGAGGGCCTGTTGTCTGGACCTCTGGCCATCTCTATGGGGGTGCCACAGGGTTCAAATCTCGGGCTGACTCTATTCTCTGTGTATATCAATGATGTCGCTCTTGCTGCTGGTGACGCTCGGATCCACCTCTATGCGGACGACACCATTTTGTATACATCTGGCCCTTCATTGGACACTGTGTTAACAAACCTCCAAACGAGCTTCAACGCCATACAACACTCCTTCCGTAGCCTCCAACTGCTCTTAAACACTGGTAAAACTAAATGCATGCTCTTCAACCAAACACTGCTTGCACCCGCCCACCCGACTAGAATCACTACTCTCGGCGGGTCTGACCTAGAGAATGTGGACAACTACAAATCCCTAGGTGTCTGGTTAGACTGTAAACTCTCCTTCCAGACTCACATTAAGCATCTCCAATCAAAAGTTAGATCTAGAATCGGCTTCCTATTTCGCAACAAAGCCTCCTTCACTCATGCTGCCAAACATGCCCTCGTAAAACTGACTATCCTACCGATCCTTGACTTCGGCGATGTCATTTACAAAATAGCCTCCAACACTCTACTCAGCAAATTGGATGTAGTCTATCACAGTGCCATCCGTTTTATCACCAAAGCCCCATATACTACCCACCATTGTGACCTGTACGCTCTTGTTGGCTGGCCCTCACTACATATTCGTCGCCAAACCCACTGGCTCCAGGTCATCTATAAATCACTGCTAGGCAAATCCCTGTCTTATACTAGCTCACTGGTTACCATAGCAACACCCACCCGTAGTCTGCGCTCCAGCAGGTATATCTCACTGGTCATCCCCAAAGCCAACACCTCCTTTGTCCGCCATTCCTTCCAGTTCTCTGCAGCTAATGACTGGAACGAATTGCAAAAATCTCTGAAGCTGGAGACTCTTATCTCCCTCACTAACTTTAGGCGTCAGTTGTCAGATCAGCTTTCCGATCATTGCACCTGTACACAGCCATTCTGAATTTAGCCCACCCAACTACCTCATCCCCAGATTGTTATTTATTTTGCTAATTTGCACCCCCGTATCTCTATTTGCACATCATCTTTTGCACGTCTATAATTCCAGTGTTAATACAAAATTGTAACTATTTTGCACTATGGCCTATTCATTGCCTTACCTCCATAACTTACTACAATCGCACACACTCTATATATATTTTCTGTTGTATTTTTGACTTTATGCTTTGTTTACCCCATATGTAACTCTGTGTTGTTGTTCTCAACTGGCTTACCTGGTTAAATAAAGGTGAAATAAATAAAATAAATAAAAAGGGAAAGTGCTTTGCGGGTTCATTCTGAATGTTACAGTAATTCTGTATTGGAGGTGTCACTCCTTATTGTTTCTCATCAACGTGGTTTGGAAACATACACTGTATAGTTCAAACATACACCATCGGTTGTTGTTGAGCTCGGGGCCAATCATATCCCATCCATTTGAACAATGATGAAATGTGGTCAACAAAACAAGACATTTAACCTTAATTTAACCCCATGAAAAAGGGTTAATGCCCCAGGCAACCATAGGGAGATAGGAAACAAAATGCACTTAATTATAAACCTCAATTTTACACACAACTCTTATCTTTCATTGTGCAACACTGCGGACCGAGGATTATCCCCAACTTTCATAGAATTCCAGCTGTAGCTTAGTCAAAATCAAAATACTCAAGGGGTGGATAAGATATTGGTGGTACAATCTGTGTATATCATCATCAAAGTTAGTCTTACATCAAGTCAAATCTTTACAGCTGTTTCCCAGATCAGATCTAGATCTAATCTAAATGGACGCCATAGACACTAGGAGATCTGAAGGGATTGGGTAGTTATAGGCAATATGGTACTTGCTTGACCTTTACCTTTTGATAGGCTTGATATAATTTCCGCCATATTGCTCCCATCCAACCCCTTCAGATCTACAGGTGGGGCTAGGGAGGAGGAGCTAGGGAGGAGGGGCTAGGGAGGAGGGGCTAAGAAGGAGGGGCTAGGAAGTAGGGGCTAGGGAGGAGGGGATAGGGTCCATTTGAAATTCAGGGGAAGCCTCAATACTTTTTTAAAGTGGCAGTCAATTATCAGGATAGCAGCAATCAAGCTACCACTTTTCTCAATTGGATAATTAGCTAAGCACCCACTTTGAGCCTAACACTGATGTATCCGGTACAAACTCTTACTGGTAGGACGCATGAGACAGTAATAATTTGACTGACTGCATTATAAGTCTCTTGTGTGACTGTCAAGATCATCAACATCAACATGTTAGTAGCATCTCCTCAGTACCTTGGCACATTCTAAAATGGTATTGGGAGCACATTTCATATATATTGAACCTTTATTTCCCCAGGGGACTGAGAACACATTATTTACAGCAACATAAACCTGGACAAGACCTACAGTATAACAAATAACCCCCCATAAATGTGTAATAATAATGATATATTGGTAATTTACCTAACCCTCACTGCTCTTTCTTAAATGTCCCTCCAAATTCCATTGTAGCCTTGACAGTATCGCTTTCAAAGGAATATTGAGAAAGTCAGTAGAGGCGTAGGTTTAGTAATTGGACCCAATGTACCTATGGGATTCATTATATCTAATGACAACACACACATACACACACACACACAGACAGACAGACAGATGCATGCAAGCACAGACACATGCACACAGACTCTAAAAACAAACACCAATCCACATACACCAACGAGCCACCGCACCAGTGAACGCACTGCACATCGGTTGCCATGGGAATGAGTGTGGATCTATCTGACCTAATTAGGCAGAGCAATGTGATGATGAAATATGCACAAGGGGGCAAGCCAGAGAGAGCTCATTAACCAGGGACTAGCATAATAGCATTAGCATTCTCAATAAAACATTCTGTTAGACTCATTTTATGTAGCTCACCCTAGCACAACATTCCACTACAACTAGCACTGAAGGATTAGCACATGCTAATTGGACCTTCTGAGACCATGGACATTCTCTTGAGCCCTATTCAATGTAGTCAATGCTATCACACATTCCACTGTAACTAGCATTGTCGCCATAGAATCCTCATTCTCCAGTACATAATGGTAATTGGACCTTCTGTGACAACCCAGATTTGCCAGCTGTGTTCGAGAGAGAGAGAGTGAGAGAGAGATAGAGAGCGCGAGAGAGAGAAAGAGAGAGATAGACAGACAGAGAGAGAGTACCAGACAGCACAGTTACCAACAGACCAGCACAACAACACCCCCTCAAGCAGACCTGGAGAGCTGAAGAGGGAGAGAGAAGTGTCTGCACTCTGGACTGTGGTGACAAAACTCCAACAGGAGGGAAAAACAGCCCAGCAGGAGGAAGGGGGGAGAGTGAGAAAGCTGAGATGGGACAATGAACAACTCATGAGAGAGCTGGCCATCCCCTCAGAGAACATCCCTCTTCAGACCCCGACAACAGGCAGGACAGACAAGACAGGACCCACCAACCCATCAGACCCCCCCCCCCTAATAGACACAAATGGGTAGGCACCATGATGTAGCCAGAGGTCAGCTAGTTTCGGTCCTCCTCTGGGTACATTGACTTCAATACAAAACCTAGGAGGCTCATGGTTCTCACCCCCTTCCATAGACTTACACAGTAATTATGACAACTTCCAGAGGACAGCCTGCAACCTATTAGAGCTTTTGCAGCATGAACTGATATGTTGCCCACCCAATCAAATGATCAGAGAATGAATCTAGTACTGAAAGCATAAGCTACAGCTAGCTAGTACGGCAGTGCATAAAATGTGACGAGTAGTTGACTAAAAGAGAGAGAAAGATAATAGTTGAACAGTTTTGAACAAATGAATATCTTAAAAAATGAAGAAAATGCAAGAGAGAGAGAGAACGCAAGCTATATTTAGTTGTATATTTTTTTCACTTTCACTTTCACCTACTTAGCTAGCGAATGCAGCTAGCTAGTTTGCCTGCACAAACACCTGGCTCAAACAGAGAGGGATGCCATGTTAGCTAGCTGGCTATGGCTATCCAACACTGGAACTCTTCCAAGTCAAGGTAAGCTTTTGGTTTTATATATTTATTGCCACCGGGGCCCACTGGTGTAACTGCTAAACTCCTTGCTGACTGTACACTGTACTGCATGATTGTAGTAGGTTTACTAATGCTTTAGTTCTAGTAGCTATGTTGACTATGACGTTAATATCCGGCATGCTAGCTGGCTGTGGCGTCTTATGACTAGGTGCCCTGGACGATTTTCACGGAAGAATACTGTACCTAGTTAGCTAGCTGAATAAACTAAGTTAGTCTATTCCTAGAAAACATTGAACCGCTGTAGTTTACAACAATTATAGTTTCTGAGGTGGAAGTTGGGAGAGTTATATTTGGGTGTTGTAGTGAGGGAGGCCCCGCTCTCTCCTTTCCCAGATGTTTAGTTCATTTCATTCCGATCTCCTTTGCATTATTGTAGCCATTTTCTGCAGCCTGTCAACTATGCCTCTGTCTATCCCTGTTCTCTCCTCTCCGCACAAGCTATACAAACGCCTCACACCGCGTGGCTGCTGCCTCTCTAACCTGGTGGTCCCTGCACGCACCACCAATGTGGAGTTCCAGGTCTCAGGCAGCCTCTGGAACTGCCGTTCTGCTGCCAACAAGGCAGAGTTCATCTCAGCCTATGCTACCCTCCAGTCCCTTGACTTCTTGGCGCTGACGGAAACATGGATTACCACTGAAAACACTGCTACTCCTACTGCTCTCTCCTCGTCTGACCATGTGTTCTCGCATACCCCGAGAGCATCTGGTCAGCGGGGTGGTGGCACAGGAATCCTCATCTCTCCCAAATGGACATTCTCTATTTTTCCCCTGACCCATCTGTCTATCTCCTCATTTGAATTCCATGCTGTCACAGTCACTAGCCCATTTAAGCTTAATATCCTTGTCATCTATCGCCCTCCAGGTTCCCTTGGAGAGTTCATCAATGAGCTTGACGCCTTGATAAGTTCCTTTCCTGAGGATGGCTCACCCCTCACAGTTCTGGGGGACTTCAACCTCCCTACGTCTACCTTTGACTCATTTCTCTCTGCCTCCTTCTTTCCACTCCTCTCCTCTTTTGACCTCACCCTCTCACCATCCTCCACTACTCACAAGGCAGGCAATACGCTTGACCTCATCTTTACTAGATGCTGTTCTTCTACTAATCTCACTGCAACTCCCCTCCATGTCTCCGACCACTACTTTGTATCCTTTTCTCTCTCGCTCTCCTCCAACACTACTCACTCTGCCCCTACTCAGATGGTAATGCGCCGTCACAACCTTCGCTCTCTCTCTCCCGCTACTCTCTCCTCTTCCATCCTATCATTTCTTCCCTCTGCTCAATCCTTCTCCCTCCAATCTCCTGATTCTGCCTCCTCAACCCTCCTCTCCTCCCTTTCTGCATCCTTTGACTCTCTATGTCCCCTATCCTCCCGGCCGGCTCGGTCCTCCCCTCCAGCTCCGTGGCTTGATGACTCATTGCAAGCTCACAGAACAGGGCTCCGGGCAGTCGAGCGGAAATGGAGGAAAACTAGACTCCCTGCGGACCTGGCATCTTTTCACTCCCTCCTCTCTACATTTTCTTCATCTGTTTCTGCTGATAAGGCCACTTTCTACCACTCTAAATTCCAAGCATCTGCCTCTAACCCTAGGAAGCTCTTTGCCACCTTCTCCTCCCTACTGAATCCCCCCCCCCTCCTCCCTCTCTGTGGATGACTTCGTCAACCATTTTGAAAAGAAGGTTGACAACATCCGATCCTCGTTTGTTAAGTCAAATGACACTGCTGGTCCTGCTCACACTGCCCTACCCTATGCTTTGACTTCTTTCTCCCCTCTCTCTCCAGATAAAATCTTGCGACTTGTGACGGCCGGCCGCCCAACAACCTGCCCGCTTGACCCTATCCCCTCCTCTCTTCTCCAGACTATCTCCGGTGACATTCTCCCTTACCTCACCTCGCTGATCAACTCATCCTTGACTGCTGGCTATGTCCCTTCCGTCTTCAAGAGAGCGAGAGTTGCACCCCTTCTCAAAAAACCAACACTCGATCCCTCTGATGTCAACAACTACAGACCAGTATCCCTTCTTTCTTTTCTCTCCAAAACTATTGAGCGTGCCGTCTTTAGCCAACTCTCTTGCTATCTCTCTCAGAATGACCTTCTTGATCCAAACCAGTCAGGTTTCAAGACTGGTCATTCAACTGAGACTGCTTTTCTCTGTGTCACGGAGGCTCTCCGCACTGCTAAAGCTAACTCTCTCTCCTCTGCTCTTGTCCTTCTAGACCTGTCTGCTGCCTTTGATACTGTGAACCATCAGATCCTCCTCTCCACCCTCTCCGAGCTGGCCATCTCCGGCGCGGCTCACTCTTGGATTGCGTCCTACCTGACCGGTCGCTCCTACCAAGTGGCGTGGCGAGAAGCTGTCTCCGCACCACGTGCTCTCACCACTGGTGTCCCCCAGGGCTCAGTTCTAGGCCCTCTCCTATTCTCGCTATACACCAAGTCACTTGGCTCTGTCATATCCTCACATGGCCTCTCCTATCATTGCTACGCAGACGACACACAACTAATCTTCTCCTTTCCCCCTTCTGATAACCAGGTGGCGAATCGCATCTCTGCATGTCTGGCAGACATATCAGTATGGATGACGGATCACCACCTCAAGCTGAACCTTGGCAAGACAGAGCTGCTCTTCCTCCCCGGGAAGGACTGCCCGTTCCATGATCTCGCCATCACGGTTGACAACTCCGTTGTGTCCTCCTCCCAGAGTGCGAAGAGCCTTGGCGTGACCCTGGACAACACCCTGTCGTTCTCCACTAACATCAAGGCGGTGACCCGATCCTGTAGGTTCATGCTCTACAACATTAGGAGAGTACGACCCTGCCTTACACAGGAAGCGGCACAGGTCCTAATCCAGGCACTTGTCATCTCCCGTCTGGATTACTGCAACTCGCTGTTGGCTGGGCTCCCTGCCTGTGCCATTAAACCCCTACAACTCATCCAGAATGCCGCAGCCCGTCTGGTGTTCAACCTTCCCAAGTTCTCTCACGTCACCCTGCTCCTCCGCACACTACACTGGCTTCCAGTTGAAGCTCGCATCTGCTACAAGACCATGGTGCTTGCCTACGGAGCTGTGAGGGGAACGGCACCTCCATACCTTCAGGCTCTGATCAGTCCCTACACCCAAACGAGGGCATTGCGTTCATCCACCTCTGGCCTGCTGGCTCCCCTACCTCTGCTGAAGCACAGTTCCCGCTCAGCCCAGTCAAAACTCTTCGCTGCTCTGGCACCCCAATGGTGGAACAAGCTCCCTCACGACGCCAGGACAGCGGAGTCACTCACCACCTTCCGGAGACATTTGAAACCCCACCTCTTTAAGGAACACCTGGGATAGGATAAAGTAATCCTTCTAACCCCCCCCCATTTTTTTTGTAAAGTGGTTATCCCACTGGCTATAAGGTGAATGCACCAATTTGTAAGTTGCTCTGGATAGGAGTGTCTGCTAAATGACGTAAATGTAAATGTAAATGTAAATATGGTGACAACAATGTAGGCTGTGTAGTCGCTAGTGGTTATGATATGAAGGTTTGGCTTGGAAAGGTTTTTTCCCCTGGTTACAAACAGCAGATGTGTAGTGCACTGAAGTCCACAAGCGAAGGGAAAAGGTGAGTGGAGGAGACAGCGTAGATGCGAGAAGGAATTATACAATGATCAAAGGGATCATTCTGTTTGTCTGTGGCTACTATGAAAGTGAACTGCGTTTGCGTGTGATCAGGGGTGTATTCATTTAGCAGATTCTGTTGAAAATGTTTCTTAAACGGAAGCAAATGGAACGAAACGGGGATAAACATACCTGAATTTGTCCAATAGAAACTCTAGTTTGCAACTGTTGAACTAATGATTACACCCTAGATCAGCTAAATGCAGGCAAGAGTGTGCAAGGTGGTATTGAATGTGTCAATGTCTGTCACCTTGATTAATCAGATTTATCTCAACCTGTGCACCTACGTTGTAAACTTTCATTCATAAGCTAGGTTGTAGCAACCTCATTATGGGTGACCTTTTTACAATGGCGCCGGAGGGAATGGCTGCCGTTTTATGGACTCTTAACCAACCGTGCTATTTTGTGTGTTTTTTCCTGTGTTTGTAACTTATTTTGTACATAATGTTGCTGCTACCGTCTCTTATGACCGAAAAGAGCTTCTGGACATCAGAACAGCGATTACTCACCTTGAACTGGACTCATAATTTTTCTTTAATGAGTCAGACGAGAGGGATTTGCTCCAGACACCCAACAGGGCCCTCATCCCAGTAATTCGTAGTAGAAATAAAAGGAGATATCGCGGAAGGAGATCGGGGTGCTTGGTAAGGAGCCGGCGACGAGTGGCTAATCTGCCTTTGCCATCGATACTATTGGCCAATTTACAATCGCTTGATAATAAAGTGGACGAACTACAGGCACGAATATCCTACCAACGGGACATTAAAAACGGTAATATCTTATGTTTCACCGAGTCGTGGCAAACGAAGACATTAATAACATACAGCTGGTGGGTTATACACTGTATCGGCAGGATAGAACAGCAGCCTCTGGTAAGACAAGGGGTGGCAGTCTGTGTATATTTGTAAACAACAGCTGGTGCACGATATCTAAGGAAGTCTCTATGTTTTGCTCGCCTGAGGAAGAGTATCACATGATAAGCTATAGACCACACTATCTACCAAGAGAGTTTTCATCTATATTCTTCGTAGCTGTCGATTTACCACCACAAACCGATGCTGGCACTAAGACCGCACTCAATGAACTGTATATGGCCATAAGCAAACAGGAAAACGCTCATCCAGAGGCGGCACTCCTAGTAGCCGGGGACTTTAATGCAGGAAAACTTAAATCTGTTTTACCTCCGGCATGTTAAATGTGCAACCAGAGGGGAAAAAACTCTAGACCACCTTTACTCCACACACAGAGACACGTACATAGCTCTCCCTCACCCTCCATTTGGCAAATCCTGATTCCTGCTTACAATAAAAAACTAAAGCAGGAAGCACCAGTGACTCAGTCAATAAAAAAGTGGTCAGATGAAGCAGATGCTAAGCTACAAGACTGTTTTGCTAGCAGAGACTGGAATATGTTCCGGGATTCTTCCGATGGCATTGAGGAGTACACCACATCAGTCACTGGCTTCATCAATAAGTGCATCGATGACATCGTCCCTACAGTGACTGTATGTACATACCCCAACCAGAAGCCATGGATTACAGGCAACATCCGCACTGAGCTAAAGGGTAGAGCTAGAGGGTAGACTAAGATCAAATCGTACTACACTGGCTCAAACGCTCGTCGGATGTGGCAGGGCTTGCAAACTATTACAGACTTCAAAGGGAAGCACAGCCGCAAGCTGCCCAGTGACAAGAGCCTACCAGACAAGCTAAATTACTTCTATGCTCATTTTGAGGCAAGTAACACTGAAACATGCATGAGAGCATCAGCTGTTCCGGACGACTGTGTGATCACGCTCTCCGTAGCCGATGTGAGTAAGATCTTTAAACAGGTCAATATTCACAAGGCCGCAGGGCCAGACGGATTACTCAAAATATTCTACAGCTGCAACATCGAGAGCAGCCTGACTTGTTGCATCACTGCCTGGTATGGCAAATGCTCAGCCTCTGACAGAGGTTAGTGCGTACGGCCCAGTACATCACTGGGGCCAGCTTCCTGCCATCAAGGACCTCTATACCAGGCGGTGTCCGAGGAAGGCTCTAAAAAATGTCAAAGACTCCAGCCACCCTAGTCATAGACTGTTCTCTCTGCTACCGCACGGCAAGCGGTACCGGAATGCCAAGTCTAGGTCCAAAAGGTTTCTAAACGGCTTCTACCCCCCAAGCCATAAGACTCCTGAACATCTAATCAATTGGCTCCCCAGACTATTTGCATTTGTAATTGTTTACAGAAAGATTATTTCACTTATAATTCACTGTATCACAATTCCAGTGGGTCAGAGGTTCACATACAGTGAGGGAAAAAAGTATTTGATCCCCTGCTGATTTTGTACGTTTGCCTACTGACAAAGACATGATCAGTCTATAATTTTAATGGTAGGTTTATTTGAACAGGTTGAGACAGAATAACAACAAAAAAATCCAGAAAAACGCATGTCAAAAATGTTATAAATTGATTTGCATTTTAATGAGGGAAATAAGTATTTGACCCCTCTGCAAAACATGACTTAGTACTTGGTGGCAAAACCCTTTTTGGCAATCACAGAGGTCAGACGTTTCTTGTAGTTGGCCACCAGGTTTGCACACATCTCAGGAGGGATTTTGTTCCACTACTATTTGCAGATCTTCTCCAAGTCATTAAGGTTTCAAGGCTGACGTTTGGCAACTCGAACCTTCAGCTCCCTCCACAGATTTTCTATGGGATTAAGGTCTGTAGACTGGCTAGGCCACTCCAGGACCTTAATGTGCTTCTTCTTGAGCCACTCCTTTGTTGCCTTGGCCATGTGTTTTGGGTCATTGTCATGATGGAATACCCATCCACGACCCATTTTCAATGCCCTGGCTGAGGGAAGGAGGTGCTCACCCAAGATTTGACGGTACATTGCCCCGTCCATCATCCTTTTGATGCGGTGAAGTTGTCCTATCCCCTTAGCAGAAAAACACCCCCAAAGCATAATGTTTCCACCTCCATGTTTGACGGTGGGGATGGTGTTCTTGGGGTCATAGGCAGCATTCCTCCTCCTCCAAACACGGCGAGTTGAGTTGATGCCAAAGAGCTCAATTTTGGTCTCATCTGACCACAACACTTTCACCCAGTTCTCCTCTGAATCATTCAGATGTTCATTGGCAGACTTCAGACGGCCCTGTATATGTGCTTTCTTGAGCAGGGGGATCTTGCGGGCGCTGCAGGATTTCAGTCCTTCACGGCGTAGTGTGTTACCAATTGTTTTATTGGTGACTATGGTCCCAGCTGCCTTGAAATAATTGACAAGATCCTCCCATGTAGTTCTGGGCTGATTCCTCACCATTCTCATGATCATTGCAACTCCACGAGGTGAGATCTTGCATGGAGCCCCAGGCCGAGGGAGATTGGCAGTTATTTTGTGTTTCTTCCATTTGCAAATAATTGCACCAACTGTTGTCACCTTCTCACCAAGCTGTTTGGCAATGGTCTTGTAGCCCATTCCAGCCTTGTGTAGGTCTACAATCTTGTCCCTGACATCCTTGGAGAGATCTTTGGTCTTGGCCATGGTGGAGAGTTTGGAATCTGATTGATTGATTGCTTCTGTGGACAGGTGTCTTTTATGCAGGTAACAAGCTGAGATTATGAACACTCCCTTTAAGAGTGTGCTCCTAATCTCAGCTCGTTACCTGTATAAAAGACACCTGGGAGCCAGAAATCTTTCTGATTGAGAGGGGGTCAAATACTTATTTCCCTCATTAAAATGCAAATCAATTTATAACATTTTTGACATGCGTTTTTCTGGATTTTGTTGTTGTTATTCTGTCTCTCACTGTTCAAATAAACCTACCATTACAATTATAGACTGATCATTTCTTTGTCAGTGGATAAATGTACAAAATCAGCAGGGGATCAAATACTTTTTTCCCTCACTGTACAATAAGTTGACTGTGCCTTTAAACAGCTTGGAAAATTCCAGAAAATGATGTCATGGCTTTAGAAGCTTCTGATAGGCTAATTGACATAATTTGAGTCAATTGGAGGTGTACCTGTGGATGTATTTAAAGGCCTACCTTCAAACAGTGCCTCTTTGCTTGACATCATGGGAAAATCAAAAGAAATCAGCCAAGACCTCAGAAAAAAAATTGTAGACCTCCACAAGTCTGGTTCATCCTTGGGAGCAATTTCCAAACGCCTGAAGGTACCACGTTCATCTGTACAAACAATAGTACGCAAGTATAAACCCCATGGGACCACGCAGCCGTCATACCGCTCAGGAAGGAGACGCGTTCTGTCTCCTAGAGATGAACGTACGGTGTGAAAAGTGCAAATCAATCCCAGAACAACAGCAAAGGACCTTGTGAAGATGCTGGAGGAAAACAGGTACAAAAGTATCTATATCCACAGTAAAACGAGTCCTATATCGACCTAACCTGAATGGCCGCTCAGCAAGGAAGAAGCCACTGCTCCAAAACCGGCATAAAAAAGCCAGACTACGGCTTGCAACTGCACATTGGGAAATATCCTCTGGTCTGATGAAACAAAAATAGAACTGTTTGACCATAATGATTGTTATCGTTATGTTTGGAGGAAAAAGGGGTATGCTTGCAAGCCGAAGAACACCATCCCAACCGTGAAGCACGGAGGTGGCAGCATCATGCTGTGGGGGTGCTTTGCTGCAGGAGGGACTGTTGCACTTCACAAAATAGATGGCATCATGAGGAAGGAAAATTATGTGGATATATTGAAGCAACATCTCAAGACATCAGTCAGGAAGTTAAAGCTTGGTCGCAAATGGGTCTTCCAAATGGACAATGACCCCAAGCATTTGATGGGTATAGAAACATTTGAGTAACCTAAACCTATCGATGTTACATTGAGCTGGGTGACTGGAATATGGATAACAGTCATCCAATATGCTGTAATAGAAATGAGGCCATGCTCATAAAAAAAATATATTGTCCCCCTCATCTTGAACGGAACCGACCGCCACTGCCAAACACCCTGAGAGCCATAGAGCTGCTGTCGGGGGGCAGACTAAGGTCCCCAGCCACATAATAATACACACAGGCACAAACGACCTGAGGGCTCAGCAGGAAAGGGTGAAAAAGCTTCTTCCACTTTTCCTAACCCATGAGTGGTCATCTCCACCCTGCTACCACAAAAATACTTTCACCCTGCCACCATACAGCAGGGGAATGCAAGCATTTTCTGTGACCGTGCCTTGAAACCCAATGTTTACCTGGCCTATCACCCCACCCTAGATTTGGACAGCCTCTATGACCAGGTACACCTCTACAAGATTTGCCAGGACCGTGAGATTCATAACACTCAACCGCAGCCCCAGTACCTCACACAGGAGCAACAGAGCGATGAGCACCCAGCCCAGACCCAAGACTCCTTCCCAGACCCCCCGGACCTGCACCCAGAGGACCTACACCCAGACCACAGCATCACCAGCCACACCCCCACCCCAACGAGTCGACAGCCCCCCAAACCAACACTGGTCACACCCTATATAGGCCCTCCCCCAGATCAGGCCTATGCCCCACCTGCCCGCCATCCCTGAAGCAAGGACCTCAACATGACAGCCACCCATATGCCCAGGTTGTGAGCAGAGCAACAGGCTCAACTCCTAAACCCAACCAAGCCCCATCTATTGACCTAAGAGGCATTCGCCAGATGCTCAGCATGCTCACAACTAATGATCTGAAACTAAACCACACAAATAACAACACTGGACACTATGGAACACAAAGCTTTTACCATCTCATGCTGGAATATCCAAGGTCTGAGGTCATCTGCCTTTGGCCTAAAGAACAGGAACCCGCACATCACCAAATAAATCAGAAATACAGAAATTGTTATTCTACAAGAAACATGGTACAGAGGAGATGGACCCACTGTTTGCCCTCTAGGTTACAGAGAGCTGGTAGTCCCATCCACCAAACTACCAGGTGTAAAACAGGGAAGAGACTCAGGGGGTATGCTAATTTGGCATAGATCAGACCTAACCCACACTATTAAATTAATTAAAACAGGAGCATTTTACATCTGGTTAGAAATGAATAGGGAAATTATTTCAACAGAGAAAAATGTCCTCCTGTGTGCTACCTATATCCCCCCACTAGAATCCCCATACTTTAATGAAGACAGCTTCTCCATAATGGAGGGGGAAATCAATCACTTCCAGGCCCAGGGACATGTACTAGTCTGTGGCGACCTAAATGCCAGAACTGGACAAGAGCACACCGGGGGACAAACACCTACCCGGAGGTGACAGCATTCCCTCCCCCATATGCCCCCCTAGACACAACTATGACAAAACAACCAACAAAAACGGTTCACAACTCCTGCATCTCTGTTGCACGCTGGGTCTTTACATAGTCAATGGTAGCCTTCGAGGGGACTCCTACGGTAGGTTCACCTATAGCACATCTCTTAGTAGTAGTACTGCAGACTACTTTATCACCGACCTCAACCCAGAGTCTCTCAGGGCGTTCACAGTCAGCCAACTGACACCCCTTTCAGACCACAGCAAAATCACAATCTACTTGAACAGAGCAAAACTCAACCATGAAGCATCGAAGCTGAACAAACTGAATGCTGTTAAGAAATGCTATAAATGGAAGGAGGGTAGTGTAGAAACATACCAAAAAAGCAATTGGCCAACAACAAATCCCTCCTAGACAACTTCCTGGACAAAAGGTGTAAACTTAGCGGTAGGAAGCATGAACAGTATATTCAAACTATTAGCTAACATATCTCATTTAAATTCAAGCAGAAAACCTAAGAAAACTAACAACAATGAAAAAATGGTTTGATAAAGAATGCTAAAACCTTACAAAGAAATTGAGAAACCTATCCAACCAAAAACAAAGAGACCCAGAAATCCTTAGCTTACACCTTCACTATGTGGAAACACTAAAAAAGTACAGAAGGAACAGCATGTCAGAAAAAAGATCAATGGGATTGAAGAATCCATAGAATCAAATCACTTCTGGGGAAAATTGGAACACACTAAACAAACAACAATTCATGAAGAGCTACCTATCCAAAATGGAGATGTATGGATAAACACCTTCTCCAACCTTTTCGGCCATATAACAAAGAACCAAGAACAAAAACATCTACATGATCATTTACTAAACTTGGTCAATTATTAAAGACTTCCAGAACCCATTGGATTCTCCAAGTCACGACTTCCTCCCAAGCTGCCTCCCCTCCTTGTTTGGGCAGGCTTCGGCGTTCGTCGTCACCGGCCTTCTAGCCACTGCCGCTCCATATCTCATCATTCCATTTGTCTTGTCTTGTCAATTACACACACCTGGTTCATATTCCCCTCATTAGTACGTGTTTAAGTGTTCCCTCTGCCCCCTTGTCCTTGTGGGTGATTGTTCATTGTGAGGATTAGTAGCTCGGTTGAGGTCAGTTTTTTGTATTGCTGAGGTATCTTCCCCGTGTGCATGTTTGTTCCAGTGCGCCTGTTTTGCGCACTGGACTGGTTACGCTGGATTACGGAATAAACTCTATACTGTGATTTACCCTCCTGTGCCTGACTCCTTCAAATCACGCATCACACTCCAATTACATTGGATGAGCTACAGGACAAAATACAAACCCTCCAACCCAAAAAGGCCTGTGGTGTTAAAATATACAGACCACAAATTCAAATTGGCAATTCTTAAACTCTTCAACTTCATATCATCGGCTCTGTGATCTTCCCCAAAATTTGGAACCAAGGTCTGGTCACCCAAATCCACAAGAGTGGAGACAAATTTGATCCCAATAATTACCGTGGAATCTGTCTTAACTGAAATCTCAGAAAGATCTTCTGCAGTATCATCAACAGCAGACTCCAACATTTCCTCAGTGAAAACAATGTCCTGAGCAAATGTCAAATTGGCTTACCAAAATACCGTACGACAGACCACGTATACACCCTGTACACCCTTAATGATGAACAAATAAACCAAAACAAAAGCAAAGTCTTCTCATGCATTGCTGACTTCAAAAAAGCTTTTGACTCAATTTGGCATGAGGGTCTGCTATACAAATGGATGGTAATCAGTGTTGGAGGAAAAACATATGACATTATAACATCAATGTACACAAACAACAAGTGTGCAGTTAAAATTGGCAATAAACACACAGATTTCTTTCCTCAGGGCCGTTGGGTAAGACAGGGATGCAACTTGAGCCCCACCCTCTTCAATATTTATATCAATGAATTGGCGAGGGCACTGGAACAATCTGCAGCACCCGGCCTCACCTTACTGGACACGGAAATCAAATGTCTACTGTTTGCTGATGATCTGGTGCTTTTATCCCCAACCAAGGAGAGCCTACAACAGCACCTAGATCTTCTGCACAGATTCTGTCAGACTTGGGCGGCCCTGACAGTGAATCTCAGTAAGACAAAAATAATGGTGTTCCAAAAAAGGTCCAGTTGCCAGGACAACAAATCTATCTAGACACTGTTGCCCTAGAGCACTCAAAGTATTATACCTACCTCGGCCTAAACATCAACACCCCAGGTAAATTCCACAAGGCTGTAAATGATCTAAGAGACAAGCCAAGAAGGGCCTTCTATGCCATCAAAAGGAACATAAATCTCGACATCCCAATTAGGATCTGGCCAAGAATTCACAAAATGGGAATTCTACAAAAATATACTTTGTGTTCAATGCACAACCCAAAACAATGCATGCAGAGCAGAATTAGGACTATACCCGCTAGTTATCAAAATCCAGAAAAGTGTTAAATTCTACAACCACCTAAAAGGAAGTGACGCCCACACATTCCACCACAAAGCCCTCACCTAAAGAGAAATGAACCTAGAGAAGAGTCCAGTGGCGGCTCCTGAAAAAATTCTCAGGAGGGGCAATTTTTCTGATGATTTAGGTGACCTACACACATTTAAAAAAAGATATGTCCAGCAACAACATGAAGACAGGGGCAGCATATAAGTCAATACCAGAAGCATTTATTGACTGATCTCAAAAGTGTTGGCTTACCAGGGTTGGTGGAGCCCTCAGTTTCATCTTTGCCTCGCAAAGCTAACTCAAACACTCCGCAAAACTTCACACACTGGATTAGCCGGCTGAGGATGTGGCGGTTCTTGCTAATGTCGTAGTAAATATATTTGTTATAGTGAATATGGAATATGATATGTTGAGTAAAATGTTGTGCTAAGATCTATTTAGGTCAGGAGCTGGTTATAAGTTATGTTCCTATCCAATAACAATGGACAAAAGGGTCCTATCTTGTCAGCCTTGTCAGCAGGTGGCCAAGGACAACACCCACGCCATAGGCCTCTCAGTTCTTCCAACTCACGAGTTCTTGCTCTGAGGACACACACACACACAAACACACACACACACACACATCATCACTGTTAAACACACACACACACACACATCATCACTGTTAAACACACACACACACACACACACACACACACACACAAAAATCCCCTCTCTTAGGCTGAACATTTGAAGACAGAGAACCCGACTCAGAGCCAATGCAACAGTGACAGTAGCCTGGAGGGGACCTCGCCCAACTCATCAGGACCAATCAGAAGATCAGAACTACTAGATTGAACCTACTTCATTTATTGCATAAAATGTCTGCACACAATGTTTCGGGGCTCTCTTCAGATAATAATAATAATAATAATAATAATATGCCATTTAGCAGACGCTTTTATCAAAGCGACTTACAGTCATGCGTGCATACATTTTTGTGTATGGGTGGTCCCGAGATCGAACCCACTACCTTGGCGTTACAAGCACCATGCTCTACCAGCTGAGCTACAGAAAGTGGATACTCATGGATGCGCATTGCAATTGTAAAATGTCAACACAATTGGAGGCACCACGTCATTTTTGGAGACATGTTATTGACAGTAAACTATTGTAGATGCGACTGCTAACTAAATAAAACATTTTAGCTGGCTAGCTAATCATCTTAGCTAAATGTGGGGCAAACAATTCAGTTATTTACCGTTAATTTGAGGGATTGGGGTGAAAGAAATCGAGTTACATAGTGATACTTTACGATATACTGTATTGACAATATCGCAATATTTTAGCGCTAGTTGGCTGTACCTGCACCAAAACACCATTATTGTTCCTTCATAGCTTGTTCTCAATCTTTTCACATTGGGAGCCAATTTGTTTTCAGCACTTTTATTTCCATGACTGATCAAAACTCGTTCTCATGGCTTTCTGATCCCTCTGCAACAGACATATGGTGCGCAATAAAATCACAGTATCGAATCGCAATACGTATAGAATCATGAGACTCGCAATGCTGATGCATATATCTTATCGTGAGGTTCCTGGCAATTCCCAGCCCAAGTTCATTTGCCACAACAAATCTCTTCGCTAGCAAACGCAATGTGTCTCCAGCAATGTTTACTTTTTTGACGTTCTATGGCATCTCCACTTTCCAAGCATATATGACCACATGTAATATTTTGGTAAGTGATGCAAATAGTGAACTATGTAGGGCCAGGATGTAAAATATATGTAGCTGCAGAAATTTCTCTTATCTGATATGGTAAGTAATGGGGCTTGATTTATAGCTCCCTAAGAGTTTGACGAACGGGTCCGTGAACGCGATTGCAGATATCTTTACCTCTGAATAAACTGCCTTATATTATACAATTATCCACCTTGCCCAAAAGTCTCTACTTTTTCTCCGTTCTCCAGTAAACTTGTTTTATCAACAATAGTAAGGTTCAATGACACAGAAAGCAGTTCAATGTCGGGGTACAGTCGCTCTCTTACCAGGATCGCGGTCCGCTCTGACCAGGGTGAAGGTGGCCGGCTCCACCTCTCTGCCAGCAGCGTTTTCATTATTTAGTCCGTTCGTAGCGGGTATGTACACGATCAACAAGATCAGTCCAAAACCGAAGATCAGTCCAAAGCAGAATGTTTGCAGAATGTTTGTAAACTAAGTCTACAAATTAAAAACATAAAATAACGCCACACTGCAGGTCGCAACATAGACGCTGATAGCCGCCATTGTCTTAGTTACGTTCAACGTTACGTCACGTATGACGAAAGCGCGTAAGTGCATGCACACAGACACCCATAGAGAATGTATTGAAAGCTTTGAAATGTGAAAAAAATAGATTTTACATGACAGGCTATGAGAGACTTCTGGGCGATTTTCAACCTGACTGAAATCGCCCAAAAAACGGGCGGGGCCATTTGAAGCACGACTTTAGCCTGATTTGACATTTAGTGGCTGGCAGATCAGACGTGAACACTGATAACTGCTGTTGCCGTGATATAATTTTTTATAAATTTATTAAAAAAAAATATATATATATATTTTTTTTTTTTTTTAAATAATTGATTAGAAAAAAAATCCCTTCCTTTTCCCGTTTGGCAGTGCGTCGCCCATATCGCCCTATTGAACAAGCCGTCCCTGGAAGAGTCCCTTCAGCCAGCTGGTTATGGGGCTCTGTTCACAAACACAAGCAGACCCCACAGAGCCCCAGGACAGCAACACAATTAGACTCAACAAAATTATGAGAAAGCAAAAAGATAACTATTTGACACACTGGTAAGAATCAACCAAAATACTGAGCAAATGGGAATGCTATCTGGCCCTAAACAGAGAATATACAAAATTAAGAAAATCCTTGAATATGTACAGACTCAGTGAGCATAGCCTTACTATTGAGAGAGGTTGCCATAGGCAGACCTGGCTTTCAAGAGAAGACAGGATATGTGCCCACTGTCCACAAAATGAGGTGGAAACTGAGCTGCACTTCCTAACCTCCTGACCACATCAGAAACACATATTTTCCACTGATCACACAGACCCACAAAGAATTTGAAAACAAATCCAACATTGATAAACTCCCATATCTGTTAGGCGAAATACCACAATGTGCAATCACAGCAGCAACATTTGTGGCCCATTGCCATGAGAATAGGGCAACCAGTGGAGCACAAACAAGATTGTCAATACCACCAATACTTATCTGTTTATTTATCTTTATTTATCTTGCACATTGGTCAAACACTGTACATAGCTGATAATATAAGACTTGAGAGAGAGAGAGAGAGAGAGAGAGAGAGAGAGAGAGAGAGAGAGAGAGAGAGAGAGAGAGAGAGAGAGAGAGAGAGAGAGAGAGAGAGAGAGAGAGAGAGAGAGAGAGAGAGAGAGAGAGAGAGAGAGAGAGAGAGAGAGAGAGAGAGAGAGAGAGAGAGAGAGAGAGAGAGAGAGAGAGAGAGAGAGAGAGAGAGAGAGAGAGAGAGAGAGAGAGAGAGAGAGAGAGAGAGAGAGAGAGAGAGAGAGACTGTCTTGAGGTTAGAAGCTGGTCCATAAAGACAGCGGTAAAGCCCGCCTTTAGCTTCTATCATCAGGTATCATCACCTACTGTACTCCAACTGAAAGTGCTACTTCAGACTGCTCTCCTAAATCACTCTCATTTTGACATAATGGAAATGAAGACTGATAGCATCATGTAATAAAAAGTAAAAGGATCTTATTGCGCCTTTCAACTATTCTTATACTGTACAAGCCCAATAATATGATGCATATTAATCTTGCCACCGGTACAAAAATTAGACTATGGAACTCTTTGTTGAAGGCCTTGTAACTAGTGGTGTAGTGGAGGTTAAACGCATGTAAATACCATTTACCCACCGTTTTTTATTTAGCGCAAGTGTTTATCCACCTTTTGCAGAGAAATGCATTGAAAGTATAGGAAGCATTACTTTAGTCACAACTACACCACTGCTTGTAGCCTTGCTAACAGTACAGTCACAGGCCTGTGTCCATTTCAAAGTAGTGTCATACCAAGTGGTGTCATCACAAAGGGTAAATACTGTCTGACATTGCAATATCCTCCAGGGTAACAACTCAATGCATCATCCTTAGCCTAATACATGACACAGCAAATAAAAAAATACTGGAAAAACAAGGCTGAAAGCCTCCATGCAGATAAACAAAAATAGCTGGGGCTATAACAATCACTTCACCTGAACATTTCTGGAGTGAGTAGACTTTTAGACAGTTTCACAAGCAAGGTCATTCTCTAGCAAAATATATTTTTTAAAGAGCGTTCTGTTGGTTGAGTTCTACACAACAGAAACTTGAAAACCCAGCTGCTCTTCAGGACAAGTGGGGACCACCGCCGCAAGGTCTAAAACCTTTAATGTCAGGGAACTGCCCTCCTACTTTGCTGCGAGCCATGAAACAAGCTCTCACACAGGAGGTGCAATGGTCCTAGTTGATAATATCTGACAAGTGGTTTGTCATGCACCACAATGCCCTTTACAGGGTGTTCTCCTGGTACCCTTCTCAGTGTGTGGTACTGTTATGAACTCTCTCTGTTTCTCGTTTATGTGCATGTAACGTGTCACATCAAGTGTACGGCAAACAGTCTAGAAACAAAACCTTTGCAGTACATAGACAGCTGTAGTCTTCTCTCATATGTTTGAGGGCTTTCTAATTAGCTTTAGATGTGTTGACAAGGGCGGTCGACCATGAATACCTGTTCAGGTGTAATTTGAATGTAATATAATTTAATCACAGTTGGGTGTCATAGAGTACGTGTCTTCTCTTCAACCTTCAGGTTTTGACAGCCTTTTTGAAAATAAGTCCCCTTTATGAATATACAGTAACTTCAATGTCAACTTTGAATAATGGCAAAAAGCAGTGTTCATTATTATGTAACCCATAAGGTTCCACAGTTCCTTGTATAGGCTGGGGGCTCCACCCCGGTCACTTCCTAGCCACACCCATAGTCACTTCCTGGTTTGAGTGTGTCAGGAAGGCGGAAGCCATCTTGACTGAAATGTTTGTAACTAGGAAATTGAGGTCCCATGCCAAATCTAATCAGCCTCCTGAGGGGAATAGGGGTTGTCATGCCCTCTTCACGACAGTGTTGGTGTGTTTGGATCATGATAGGTCCTTAGTGATGTGGACATCAAGGAGCTTGAAGCTCTCAACCTGCTCCACTATAACCCCATTGATGTTAATGGGGGAGTGTTCGGCCCTCCTTTTCCTGTAGTCCACGATCAGCTCCTTTGTCTTGCTCACGTTAAGGGAGAGGTTGTTGTCATGGCACCACACTGCCAGGTCTCTGACCTCCTCCCTATAGGCTCTCATTGTCATCGGTAATCAGGCCTACCACTGTCGTGTCGTCTGCAAACTTAATGATGATGTTGGAGTCGTACGTGGCCACGCAGTCATGGGTGAACAGGGAGTACAGGAGGGGACTAAGCACGCACACCTGAGGGGCCACCGTGTTGAGGGTCAGCGGGCAGATGTGTTGTTGTCTACCCTTACCACTTAGGGGCGGCCAGTCAGGAAGTCCAGCATCCAGTTGCAGAGGAAGGTGTTCAGTCCCTGGGTCCTTAGTTTAGTGATGAGCTTGGAGGGCACTATGGTGTTGAACGCTAGGTGTTCCTTTTGTCCAGTTGGGAAAGGGCAGTGTGGAGTGCAATAGAGATTGCGTCATCTGTGGATCTGTTGGGGCGGTATGCAAATTGGAGTGGGTCCAGGGTTTCTGGGATGATGGTGTTGATGTGAGCCATGACTAGCCTTTCAAAGCATTTAATGGATACAGATGTGTGCTATGGGGCGGTAGTCATTTAGGCAGGTTACCTTGGCGTTCTTGGGCACAGGGACTATGGTGGTCTGCTTGAAACATGTAGGTATTACAGACTGGGTCAGGGAGAGTTTGAAAATGTCAGTGAAAACACTTGCCAGCTGGTCAGCGCATGCTCTGAGTACGCGTCCTGGTAATCGATCTGGCCCTGCGGCCTTGTGAATGTTAACCTGTTTAAAGGTCTTGCTCACATCGGCCATGGAGAGCGTGATCCCACAGTCGTCAGTAAAAGCTGGTGCTCTCATGAATGGTTCAGTGTTGCTTGCCTCGAAGCGAGCATAGAAGTAATTTAACTCGTCTGGTAGGCTCACGTCACTGGGAATCTCACGGCTGGGTTTCCCTTTGTAATCCGTGATCGTTTGCAAGCCCTGCCACATCCGACGAGCATCAGAACCGGTGCAGTAGGATTCGATCTTAGTCCTGTATTGACGCTTTGCCTGTTTGATGGTTCGTCGGAGGGCGTAGAGGGATTAGTGTCCACACCTTGAAAGCGGCACCTCTAGCCTTTGGCTCAGTGTGGATGTTGTATGTAATCTACGGCTTCTAGTTGGGATATGTACGTACGGTCACTGTGGGGCAGACGTCGTCGATGCACTTATTAATAAAGCCGGTGACTGATGTGGTATAGTCCTCGATTCCATCGGATGAATTCCGGAACATATTCAAGTCTGTGCTCGCCAAACAGCCCTGTAGCTTAGAGGTTTCCTCTGTGAACTATTGCTTCTAAGGACCAACATTTGGAAGGCTACTGTACTTACTGTTGATGAACTGAGCATGACGTTGAGCTTTGTAGTTCTAGGTTTAGTCCTGACTGACCCTTATAAATCCTAGTCTTTGTAG
Source organism: Coregonus clupeaformis (assembly GCF_020615455.1). NCBI lineage: Eukaryota > Metazoa > Chordata > Actinopteri > Salmoniformes > Salmonidae > Coregonus > Coregonus clupeaformis. Next base: position 19,770,568 of record NC_059194.1, on the reverse strand, counting down.
TGCTAGGTTTAGTCCTGACTGACCCTTATAAATCCTTGTCTTTGTAGTGCTAGGTTTAGTCCTGACTGACCCTTATAAATCCTAGTCTTTGTAGTGCTAGGTTTAATCTTGAGTGACACTTTGTCACACCCTGATCTGTTTCACCTGTCTTTGTGATTGTCTCCACCCCCCTCCAGGCGTCGCCCATCTTCCCCATTATCCCCAGTGTATTTATACCTGTGTTCTCTGTTTGTCTGTTACCAGTTCGTTTTGTTTAGTCAAGCCTACCATCTTTTTTCCCCTTGCTCCTGTCTTTTTCAAGTTCCTGTTTTCTAGTTTTCCCGGTTTTTACCATTCTGCCTGCTCTGACCCTGAGCCTGCCTGCCGTTCTGTACCTTTTGGACTCTGATCTGGATTACTGACCTCTGCCTGCCCTTGACCTGTCATTTGCCTGCACCCTGTTTTTGTAATAAACTTTTGTTACTTCGACCCTGTCTGCATCTGGTTCTTCTCCTGAAATGTGATAGTACGAACTGGCCATGACTGACCCAGCAGACTCGGACCAGCTCCGCAACGCTATCTCCTCCCAAGGAGCCACCATTGGATGGCGCAAGGAGTTGCTTTGTGGTCTCATGGAAGGGTTCCAGACCTTGGCTGAACGCCATGACCGAGCGTTTAACACATTGCTGGAGCAATTCAGCATGTTGTTTGTTAGGCAGCCTACCACAACGGTAACCTCCCAGCCCCTCAGTAACCCGGCTGTTAGCAGCGCGACCTCCCCGGCCACCCCGGTTTGCCGAGAACCCCACTTACCTCCCCCGGAACGCTTCGCTGGAGAGTCGGGAACCTTTTGGGCATTTCTCGCTCAGAGTTCGCTCATCATCGAGCTGCAGCCCTCCTCCTTCCCCTCGGACCGTTCTAAGATAGCGTACCTCATCACGCTGATGTCCGGGAGGGCTCTCGCCTGGGCTACGACAGTGTGGAAACAACAGTCGGCCATATGCTTCAGTCTGGAGGAGTTCATGCAGGAGGTAAAGAAGGTTTTTGATAATCCATCGTCTTAGGAAGAGGTGAATCGGCAGACTTCGGAGACTCTCAAGGGAACTCGGGTAGCCTCGGGTTCTCTCAGCAACGGAGCCATAGGGGACTTCCGGGATGCCTCGGAGGCGAAGAGGAATCCTTCCTCTACTTCCTTCGTTCCTGTATCACCCATCGACCGTTCAGAGATTCATGTGTCTAGGATCAAACCCATGTCTCACAGCCCTTTGTCTCCTGTTTTGACCATTCTGCCTTCCCTGACCCTGAGCCTGCTTCCGTTCTGTACCTTGTCACACCACCCTGGAATATTGACCTCTGCCGGCCCTTGACCTGTTGTTTGCCTGCCCCCTGTTTTTGTAATAAACTTTTGTTACTTCGACACTGTCTGCATCTGGGTCTTCTCCTGAAACGTGATACCCTTACAAATCCTAGTCTTTGTAGTGCTAGGTTTAGTCCTGACTGACCCTTATACATCCTAGTCTTTGTAGTGCTAGGTTTAGTCCTGACTGAACGTTATAAATCCTAGTCCTGGGGACCCATAGAATGACCAGGCTCTTGTTCCAACCCAATGCTACCAAACTTGACTCAACCAATCAAGAGTTTGACTTACAGTTGAAGTCGGAAGTTTACATACACCTTAGCCAAATACATTTAAACTCAGTTTTTCACAATTCCTGACATTTAATCCTAGTAACAATTCCCTGTCTTAGGTCACTTAGGATAACCACTTTATTTTAAGAATGTAAAATGTCAGAATAATAGTAGAGAGAATGATTTATTTCAGCTTTTATTTCTTTCATCACATTCCCAGTGGGTCAGAAGTTTACACACACTCAATTAGTATTTGGTAGCATTACCTTTAAATTGTTTAACTTGGGTCAAATGTTTCAGGTAGCCTTCCACAAGCTTCCCACAATAAGTTGGGTGAATTGTAGGCCTCCTTGCTCGTACACGCTTTTTCAGTTCTGCCCACAGATTTTCTATAGGATTGAGGTCAGGGCTTTGTGATGGCCACTCCAATACCTTGGCTTTGTTGTCCTTAAGCCATTTTGTCACAACTTTGGAAGTATGCTTGGGGTCATTGTCCATTTGGAAGACCCAAGCTTTAACTTCCTGACTGATGTCTTGAGATGTTGCTTCAATATATCCACATAATTTTCCTTCCTCATGATGCCATCTATTTTGTAAAGTGCACCAGACCCTCCTGCAGCAAAGCACCCCCACAGCATGATGCTGCCACCCCCATGCTTCACGGTTGGGATGGTGTTCTTCGGCTTGCAAGCGACCCCCTTTTTCCTCCAAACATAACGATGGTCATTATGGCCAAACAGTTCTATTTTTGTTTCATCAGACCAGAGGACATTTCTCCAAAAGGTACAATCTTTGTCCCCATGTGCAGTTGCAAACCGTAGTCTGGCATTTTTATGCCGGTTTTGGAGCAGTGGCTTCTTCCTTGCTGAGCGGCCTTTCAGGTTATGTCGATATAGGACTCGTTTTACTGTGGATATAGATACTTTTGTACCTGTTTCCTCCATCATCTTCACAAGGTCCTTTGCTGTTGTTCTGGGATTGATTTGAACTTTTCGCACCGTACGTTCATCTCTAGGAGACAGAACGCGTCTCCTTCCTGAACGGTATGACGGCTGCGTGGTCCCATGGTGTTTATACTTGTGTACTATTGTTTGTACAGATGAACATGGTACCTTCAGGCATTTGGAAATTGCTCCCAAGAATGAACCAGACTTGTGGAGGTCTACAATGTTTTTTCTGAGGTCTTGGCTGATTTCTTTTGATTTTCCCATGATGTCAAGCAAAGAGGCACTGAGTTTGAAGGTAGGCCTTGAAATACATCCACAGGTACACCTCCAATTGACTCAAATGATGTCAGTTAGCCTATCAGAAGCTTCTAAAGCCATGACATCATTTTCTGGAATTTTCCAAGCTGTTTAAAGGCACAGTCCACTTAGTGTGTGTAAACGTATGACCCACTGGAATTGTGATACAGTGCATTATAAGTGAAACAATCTGTCTGTAAACAATTTTTGGAAAAATTACTTGTGTCGTGCACAAAGTAGATGTCCTAACCGACTTGCCAAAACTATAGTTTGTTAACAAGAAATGTGTGGAGTGGTTGAAAAACGAGTTTCAATTTCTCCAACCTAAGTGTATGTAAACTTCCGACTTCAACTGTAGGTTTGATTTATTGATGAGTCAAACCTGTTGTCCTTAGGGTCGTTACACATGAAATCAATCGACTTTCTACATTTACATTTGACATTTTAGTCATTTAGCAGACACTCTTATCCAGAGCGACTTACAGTTAGTTTTTTTTTTTTTGACCGCACCTTTTGATTTGAACAAAACTTTCCATATTTGTTTGCCCATGGTGGAAGTAGTCAGCCAGTGACTTTTATAATTTTCATTTAAATAGGGGTAGATTTTGTCCTGTTAAACTAGTACATCTTACCTCTATCACTGTCATAGAGATAGGCAAACTTGTCCCACTTGTAGTACTCAATGAGGCTGAGTAGGGGTCCTTTGATGTCAGGCCTCATCTGGATGATGAACTGATGAGTTCCATCCAGCGGGAAGCTGGGGGTGATAAATGACACATGGAGAGTCCCGCAGAACGACGTTATCGTGTTGACCGACTTCTTGTCGTAGAATCCAAAGATGGCGTAAACTCCTCTCGAGAACTGGGAACAGACTGAAACGAGAGAAGTTGCAAAACAGTCATGAGGATATGTATTCGTAAATATTGGATGACAGTGTGACATTAAGATAAGATACGATGTATGGTCTGTTTTCACATTAATTTTATTTGCACCATTATTAAAACAAGCTCATTACGTGACATAAACTAGACAATACTGAATATACTAGACATGAGTTAAACTGTGATACAATTGGCTTCAAACAAGTGCTGTAACAAATTGAAGTTTGAACGTTTATGAACTTTATTACTGTCTAAAGCAGCCTCTTCCACTGGAGCGGCTGGTTTTAGCTGATTAATGTATTTTAACTGTCCATAAGCAATGCCTGGGGAGCTCTTACTTACAACAGCACAATATTTTAAAGCTACTTGTTAACATTTAATGGGCTTCTATTATAGAATTCAATACAGTGGGGGGAATGTATGTAAGAGAAAGTGCCGTATCAGTGCAACCATTGCTAAAGACACTTCATAAAATCTTCATGTTGGATATTTATGGTCATTGATATGACCCGCTCTATATACTGTAAGTCCTATACTCTGAGCAGTTTCTGCTTGAGTGACGTTCATAGGTAGGCCATTTGAGGGTCAAAGACTTCTCTTGAGAGATATTTGAAAGATTTAGTACAATACAGGGCTACACCATGGCACCGACATCTATATGTACCGTATGGCTCTGCTGTGGCCTATACTATTGTCCCGTATGGCTCTGCTGTGGCCTATACTATTGTCCCGTATGGCTCTGCTGTGGCCTATACTATTGTCCCGTATGGCTCTGCTGTGGCCTATACTATTGTCCCGTATGGCTCTGCTGTGGCCTATACTATTGTCCCGTATGGCTCTGCTGTGGCCTATACTATTGTCTCCTATGGCTCTGCTGTGGCCTATACTATTGTTCCGTATGGCTCTGCTGTGGCCTATACTATTGTCCCGTATGGCTCTGCTGTGGCCTATACTATTGTCCCGTATGGCTCTGCTGTGGCCTATACTATTGTCCCGTATGGCTCTGCTGTGGCCTATACTATTGTCCCGTATGGCTCTGCTGTGGCCTATACTATTGTCCCGTATGGCTCTGCTGTGGCCTATACTATTGTCTCGTATGGCTCTGCTGTGGCCTATACTATTGTCTCGTATGGCTCTGCTGTGGCCTATACTATTCATTGTCCTTTGGAGATCTTGTGCTGGGAAGGAAGACCATGAAACGTTAATGACTGGCTTTTATTCATATACAATGATGGTGTTTCTGTTGGTTTCAGTCTCCTTCTTCCTGCTGTTTATTTCCATACTGTAGATATAATATACTATAGATCAACTATAGGTTGGTTCCATACAATCACCTCTGTTTGAGATTGGTATAATCCATATATCATTAGATTAGATATTTCTTTTTTGTCTGTTTCTCACAGATATTTGTTTTACTTACCAGAAAATGCACTGCGATAGATATAATATCCAACATAAAAATTCAGAAAAAAATCAACTACAATGACAGTTAAGGACTTTAACCCTCCCTTCCCCATAACTTGTCTCCCCCTTCCCTCATATACTCAATATTATACAACCCTTTATTGTCCAAAAGTCCCTGAGCAGTGCACATAATATTATTGCACATGCCTATAATCTCAGCATCCATGATTCCTGTACCCTGCACAGCCCTTTTATATTGCAGTTAGTTATATTTCACAGTTCACTATTGCACGTTCCCAAATGAGTGAGCCATCCCTATGCCCCGTCACATGAATTACAAACGGAAGTCCTGTAATATGCATGATGCACAGCTGTGCATAGGTAAAAATGAATATTAAAAGGCTAAGTGGTTCAGCTGTATTTATACAACGTTTGGACAACGGTCAGCACATTGGGGTGTCGCTAGGTTAATCAGGCTTATTGACTTGGACATGTATGTCTCTCCATTGTAATTAATCCAAATAATTGTTTGCCTCTAGCAGGGTCAAACTAGGTTGATTTGCTGACACCGGGGGATTGGAGTCTATCCATTAGACATTAGCTGGCTCAGCTAAAATTGACATCTTGCTGCTTTACATCTTTATAGGCTGTGACGGCCATCTTTGATGTAAACATGCTGGACAGGCTTGAATATCACCAGGTTTGGACTTTGTGATTAGTTGTTGGGCCTAGTTTAATGCATACTCGATTGGCAGAAACAATTTCCGTTTAACAAGTGGGGGAAAGTGAGCTTTGAGAAAATATGGATGTCCACATAAGCTACTTCGAAAAAATGGACACACAAGCTACTTGGAATATATGGAGCAACTTCCAAAGCAAAACAGTGACACCACCAAGTATCTTACCACAGCATTCTCCTACTTCCTTCAACACTGAAGTATTTCGCAAATCCCTTATGCCACTTATAAAGCCATGCAGTACTCATAAGAAATCGGGTCATTTCAGTTGAATGCCTCAAATGAACAGCCCCACACTCATATCCCACCAAAATCTTTATTAATCTGTAAAGTTTGTCTAGGGGTCATCGGGAGAACATTGTTTAAGGCGGTCCCATCACTCCGTCGATTTTGTGGCGCCAACCCTAATCCTATTAATTGATGACACTGCCCGCCGTCCATTGATGTGGCGTCTGATAGTGCAACCTGACTCATCAAATCAGATTTGTATCACACACTAACTACTGTAATCTTGCACTAAGTGGCTGCACTGTACTGTAAAATCCACCAATGATATTGCTACAATCAGATTTCCTGCACAATGATGTTGGCTAAGACTTTATGTATTGGTGATGAAATGTTACATCATTTAAGTCCAAATTCTAACTTGAGATCTGTGAATGTCTTCCAAAAACATTGATGCATGGTTTCAAGTTGTGTGTACAGACTGTAAGGAGGGGTTGACTCTTGAGTATTTCTTTACTCTACGATTACCCACAAACAGCATTTTCAAACCTGGAAGGTGTTGTACAAAGGAGTTTTCTCCTAGCGTCTCTCAATGTTATGTCCATTGTCAGGTTTGTGGGTGTTAATTGATAGGTCTTAACAGTGGTTTGGCTTTGGTAATCAGCTTTATTATAAATTAGCTTAGCAAGCTTATATCTTGCAGTATGTTAGAGGCCTACTTTACAGAATACACTGATACCAACATGTATTGTAGATCTTCATGTTTTGAACCAAGTCTATGATGTTATAGGGTTCCAACAAAAGAAAAAAGACACCCACATTGCTTTATTTCCGTGGTAGCTCTGTTCTTAAATAAAACCACAGAATGTACTGTAGCTACTACTACCAGACAGACTCCAGACTCCACTAGATTCCAGGTTTTAGAACAAGAAACGTGTTTGTAGGGGCAGTAGTTTGTAAACACAGCCAATGTCTCAACATTGCTATGGCGGTTTGAGCAAATCCCATCCCAAGATTGATTTTCAACAGTAACTTGAGTCAAGGCTTTTGAAATCTTTAATTAAGAAAGAGAAACCCCCCCCACAAAAACTGTTACCGGAAGAAAAGGAGAAGAATCTAAAAAGCCATTAAAAGCCTGCCACGTACTGTATAAGTGGTTTCCAATGAAAGTGGGCTGTATTTTGCATTTTGCATTTTGCAATAATCCCAACAATGTAGTGCAGTTTCTATTGTGGAGTGTGATGCCAGTTTGTGTGTGTGTGTGTGTGTGTGTGTGTGTGTGTGTGTGTGTGTGTGTGTGTGTGTGTGTGTTTGAGTAGACAAATAAATATACAACAGCACTCCAGCAACTAAATCCTAATCACTAGTTATAATTTTAATAACATACAAACAAAATCATGACAGGTGGAATCAATATGAGACTTGTGCTCAAAAAACTAGAGAAGAAGTGCCGGCCAAAATGAGTAACTACTGCAGACGAATAAGGACCAACATTATGGTCTAACATCAGACAGAAGGACACCAGGACAGGAAGACACTTGAGAGTGTTGCGACAACTTCTGCTACCTTGGTAAACTGTGCCCAGAGCAGGTGGTCACAGACAGTGGAAGGAGAACTTGCTCTGTGAGAGTGAGTGCTGCGTAGTTATTAGGGTGAAAATGTAGTCATTACCATAACTGCAGAGGGAGAGTTATGTGTTCAGCCCTAATTGACTAGCTGTCTGCATCTCTCTGTGTGAAGACTTTCCAGCTCCCCTGCACTAACCTGCACCCCAAACATGTCATCTCATTTTAGATTGTTAGTAATGATGCGTAATGGAGTTTGGAGGTTGCCACCACCACGGTTGAGGGTGAATTCCATTTAAATTCTAGTCAATTCAGGAAGTACACTGAAATTCCAATTCTAATTCTCTTCAATGTTTTTCAACGAGGAAAATGTAGAAATGGAATTGAGTTAAATTTTGAATGGACTAGAATTTAAATGGAATTGACCCCAACCCTGGTCGCCACAGATATTCGCTTCATCATGGCCGAAGATGCTCTGCAGGTCAGTATGATGGAACCAGTATGGTGGAACCAGCTTCCCCCTGAAGCTAGGGCAGCAGAGTCCCTGCCCATCTTCTGAAAACATACCTCTTCAAAGAGTATCTCAAATAATCCCACAACATCTACAGTGCCTTGGAAAAGTATTCATCCCCCTTAACGTTTTTCCAATTTTGTTGCAATACAACCTGTAATTTAAATGGATTTTTATTTGGATTTCATGTAATAGACATACACAAAATAGTCCAAATTGGTGAAGTGGAATCAATAAAATAACTTGTTTTCAAAAATTCAAAAAAATAAATAACGGAAAAGTGGTGCGTGCATATGTATTCTTTGCTATGAAACCCCTAAATAAGATCTGGTGCAACCAATTACCTTCAGAAGTCACATAATTAGTTAAATAAAGTCCACCTGTGTGCAATCTAAGTGTCACATGATCTGTCACATGATCTCAGTATATACACACCTGTTCTGAAAGGCCCCAGAATCTGCAACACCACTAAGCAAGCGGCACCATGAAGACCAAGGAGCTCTCCAAACAGGTCAGGGACAAAGTTGTGGAGAAGTACAGATCAGGGTTGGGTTATAAAAAAATATCAGAAACTTTGAACATCCTACGGAGCACCATTAAATCCATTATTAAAAAATGGAAAGAATATGGCACCACAACAAACCTGCCAAGAGAGGGCCGCCCACCAAAACTCACGGACCAGGCAAGGAGGGCATTAATCAGAGAGGCAACAAAGAGACCAAAGATAACCCTGAAGGAGCTGCAAAGCTGATTGGAGTATCTGTCCATAAGATCACTTTAAGCCGTACACTCCACAGAGCTGGGCTTTATGGAAGAGTGGCCAGAAAAAAGCCATTGCTTAAAGAAATAAATAAGCAAACACGTTTGGTGTTCGCCAAAAGGCATGTGGAAGACTCCCCAAACATATGGAAGAAGGTACTCTGGTCAGATGAGACTAAAATTGAGCTTTTTGGCCATCAAGGAAAACGCTATGTCTGGCGCAAACCCAACACCTCTCATCACCCCGAGAACACAATCCCCACAGTGAAGCATGGTGGTGGTAGCATCATGTTGTGGTGATGTTTTTCATCGGCAGGGACTGGGAAACTGGTCAGAATGGAAGGAATGATGGATGGCGCTAAATACAGGGAAATTCTTGAGGGAAACTTGTTTCAGTCTTCCAGAGATTTGAGACTGGGATGGAGGTTCACCTTCCAGCAGGACAATGACCCTAAGCATACTGCTAAAGCAACACTTGAGTGGTTTAAAGGGAAACATTTAAATGTCTTGGAATGGCCTAGTCAAAGCCCAGACCTCAATCCAATTGAGAATCTGTGGTATGACTTAAAGATTGCTGTACACCAGCAGAACGCATCCAACTTGAAGGAGCTGGAGCAGTTTTGCCTTGAAGAATGAGAATAAATCCCAGTGGCTAGATGTGCCAAGCTTATATAGACATACCCCAAGATATTTGCAGCTGTACTTGCTGCAAAAGGTGGCTCTACAAAGTATTGACTTTGGGGGGGGGGGGTGAATAGTTATGCACGCTCAAGTTTTCTATTTTTTTGTCTTATTTCATGTTTGTTTCACAAAAAAAAATATTTAGCATCTTCAAAGTGGTAGGCATGTTGTGTAAATCAAATGATACAAACCCCCCAAAAATCAATTTTAATTCCAGGTTGTAAGGCAACAATACAGGAAAAATGCCAAGGGGAGTGAATACTTTCGCAAGCCACTGTATATACACTCAACCAAAAAATCACCTTGACTGGCCTGGACAGTGCTGGACTAGAACAAAACCCTGCATGTCCAGTCTTTAGGATCGAGTATTTCAATACACAGCAACACAAATCACTGTGAATCTTTGAAAACAAACAACTGAGTCACACACATTTTAACTTGATATTATATTTTAGATACATTTTCATTTGAGCGTGATTTTTAGTCCAGGAGCAGGCTGAATCTGTGCCCGGAACACCAAACAGCACAGTGTGTTTTTGAGCTATACATTATATAAAAAGCTATATTGGTCAGCCGTGGTAAGGATAATGATCGCCTCATTATAATTAATGATAGATAGGAACCATAATATATGTCAGTGTTATGCCAGCTCCAGCGAACTGTAGAACCTTTAGCAGTGATGCTAGAAGAGGGTACACCCTAACTCTAACCCTATGGAGTATACCAGCAAGGAAGAGGCGAAGCGAGAGGTTTCACTCTTGCAAAAATCTGTCCACAATAAGCCCAATGCGTTTCTATGGGTTTATTTTTGACCTAAACTTGTCGCCTGCCTTCCGCCTTTGGGACAATTACTCCCATTGTTAGGGCGGAGACATGAGCAGTTCGCCATTATGTACAGTGCCTTCAGAAAGTATTCACACCCCTTCACTTTTTCCACATTTTGTTGTGTTCCAGCCTGAATTTAAAATGGAATGAATTGAGTTTTTTTTTCTGGCCTACACACAATACCCCATAATGTCAAAGTGGAATTATGCTTTTCGAAATGTTTACAAATTAATTAAAAAAGAAAAGCTAAAATGTCTTGAGTCAATACGTATTCAACCCCTTTGTTATGGCAAGCCTAAAGAAGTTCAGGAGTAAACATGTGCTAACAAGTCACATAATAAGTTGCATGGACTCACTCTGTGTGCAATAATAGTGTTTAACATGATTTCTGAATGACTATCTCATCTCTGTACCCCACACATACAATTATCTGTAAGATCCCTCAGATTCAACCAGAAAGACCGGGCGGTTTTCCAATGCCTCGCAAAGTAGGGCACCTATTGGTATATACGTTTTAAAAAAAAAAGCAGACATTGAATATCCCTTTGAGCATGGTGAAATTATTAATTGGATGGTCTATAAATACACCTAGTCACTACAAAGATACAGGCGTCCTTCCTAACTTAGTTGCTGGAGAGGAAGGAAACCGCTAAGGGATTTCACCATGAGGCCAATGGTGACTTTACAACAGATACAGAGTTGAATAGCCGTGATAGGAGAGAACTGAGGATGGATCAACAACATTGTAGTTACTCCACAATACTAACCTAAATGACAGAATGAAAAGAAGGACGCTTGTACAGAATATAAATATTCAAAAACATGCATCCTGTTTGCAACAAGTCACATAAGTAAAATTGCAAATAATTTGGCAAAGCAATGAACTTTTGGTCCTGAATACAAAGTGATATATGTTTGGGGCAAATCCAATACAAGACATTGCTGAGTACCCCTCTCCATATTTTCAAGCATAGTGGTGTCTGCATCAAGTTATGGGTATGCTTGTAATCGTTAAGGACTGGGGAGTTTTTCAGGATAAATAAGAAACGGAATGGAGCTAAGCACAGGCAAAATCCTAGAGGAAAACCTGGTTCAGTCTGCTTTCCACCAGACACTGGGAAATTAATTCACCTTTCAGCAGGACAATAACCTAAAACACAAGGCCAAATGTACACTGGAGTTGCTTGCCAAGAAGACAGTGACTGTTTCTGAGTGGTTGAGTTACAGTTTTGACTTAAATCTGCTTGAAAATCTATGGCAAGACTTGAAAGTGGTTATCTAGCAATGATCAACAACCAATTTGACAGAGCTTGAAGAATTTTGAAAAGTATATTGGGCAAATATAGTACAATCCAGGTGTGCAAAGCTTTTAGAGACTTACCCAGAAAGACTCACAGCTGTAATCACTGCCAAAGGTGATTCTAACATGTATTGACTCAGGGGTCTGAATACTTATGTAAATGAGATATTTCTGTATTACATTTTCGATACATTTACAAAAATGTCTAACAACATGTTTTCACTTTGTCATTATGGGGTATTGGGTTTAGATGGGTGAGATGAACAAAATATGTAGTCCATTTTGAATTCAGGATGTAACACAACAAAATGTGCAATAGGTCAAGGGGTATAAATACTTTCTCATGGCCCTGTACAGATGTCTGAGTGTATTTAACTGGCCTCGTTTCCTTCTCCATGACAGGCTGTTTTAGAGTGTTGCTGTCCTCGTTTCATATTCCATGACAGGCTGTTTTAGAGTGTTGCTGTCCTCATTTTCCTTCTCCATGACAGGCTGTTTTCGAGTGTTGCTGGCCTCATTTTCCTTCTCCATGACAGGCTGTTTTAGAGTGCTGCTGGCCTCATTTTCTTTCTCCATGACTGGCTGTTTTAGAGTGTTGCTGGCCTCGTTTCCTGCTCCATGACAGGCTGTTTTAGAGTGTTGCTGGCCTCGTTTCCTGCTCCATGACAGGCTGTTTTAGAGCGTTACTGTCCTCCTTTCCTGCTCCATCACAATCTGTTTTAGAGTGTTGCTGGTCACGTTTACTGCTCCATGACAATCTGTTTTAGAGTGTAGCTTGCCTCCTTTCCTTCTCCATGACAATCAGTTTTAGAGTGTTGCTGGTCACGTTTACTGCTCCATGACAGGCTGTCTTAGAGTTTTGCTGTCCTCGTTTCCTGCTCCATGACAGGCTGTTTTAGAGTGTTGCTGGTCTTGTTTGCTGCTCCATGACAGGCAGTTTTAGAGTGTTACTGGCCTCGTTTCCTGCTCCATGACAGGCTGTTTTAGAGTGTTGCTGGCCTCGTTTCCTGCTCCATGACTGGCCGTCTTAGAGTGTTGCTGGCCTCGTTTCCTGCTCCATGACAGGTTGTTTTAGAGTGTTGTTGGTCTTGTTTACTGCTCCAAGACAATCTGTTTTAGAGTGTTACTGTCCTCCTTTCCTTCTCCATGACAATCTGTTTTAGAGTGTTACTGTCCTCCTTTCCTTCTCCATGACAATCTGTTTTAGAGTGTGGCTGGCCTCGTTTCCTGCTCCATGACAGGCTGTTTTAGAGTTACTGTCCTCCTTTTCCTTCTCCATGACAATCTGTTTTAGAGTGTAGTTGGCCTCTTTTCCTGCTCCAAGACAATCTGTTTTAGAGTGTTGCTGGCCTCTTTTCCTGCTCCAAGACAATCTGTTTTAGAGTTACTGTCCTCCTTTCCTGCTCCATGACAATCTGTTTTAGAGTGTTACAGTCCTCCTTTCCTGCTCCAAGACAATCTGTTTAGTGTTACTGTCCTCCTTTCCTGCTCCAAGACAATCTGTTTTAGAGTGTTACTGTCCTCCTTTCCTGCTCCAAGACAATCTGTTTTAGAGTGTTGCTGTCCTCCTTTCCTGCTCCATGACAATCTGTTTTAGAGCGTTGCTTTTCCCTTTTCACCCACTAGATTTGAGAAGCAGACTGTTGGACTGTGTTTCTATCATGCTCAATCATACTTGGCAGGTGAAATTCGCTCAAATAGATGGCAGCTGGGCACATAATGAAGTATACTTTTTTTGTTGACAGGGAAATTAATTTGGTCATTTGGTCATCTGTTTGATGTGGTGATGAAAAGGACAACATTTTGAAATTAATCACATTTGTTCTTTCTTTTGGAGATATCCTTCGCCTGTCGTATTAATATGTAAATGTTGCCTTTTAATTGCAAGTGTTTTAGATTGAATGACGGGTTCCAGCCCCAGACAAAAGCAGTACTGATTAGACAAATTATTATCATCACATACGCATACACACACACACACACACACACACACACACACACACACACACACACACACTCATCAACATCATCGTTATCATCAGTTCAGTCCTAGTAGAATAGATAACACTTCTCTAACTCTGCAGAGAAAGCCTGAGGACTGATATTTTATGTAAAAGTGGATTTGTCCCTGTGTCACTGTTTGTGAGCTCCAGCTGTAAGCCACCACCCGTTCCCCGCAGTGGCCTGACTACATGTGTCACTTATCAAGTTACTGCACAGGCTGATTCCTGCTCTGATTTCAGTCCCCCTATAGCACAGAGGGAATTTACTAGAAAGACCCTCAACGGCCCACCATGATGTCTTTGTTAGTCTGGCTTGAGGACAGAACATCAATGGGTTTTCTCACAGCCTAGTCTGTCTGGTGACAAATGTCAATGTTTTTATTTTATTTTAAATGTTGTTTTTAAATGTTGTTTCTCTCGGTGAGAGGAAAAGTAGCACCTGAAGCTATGTTAAGGATGGTGGGAACTCACCAATTCAATCCTAAACAGGAAATAAACTCAAGTTACTGAGAGTCAGTGTGTCTCTCTGCCAACCTCCCCTAACTCATACATATATGGACACATAAATACACACTTGGATATGACACAAATATACATGTCCCTGTTTTAAGTGAAGTCTCCGAATTACACCAGAGCACACCATAGCTTGGTATCAACCATTTTGTACAATGGTGTACAACCATCCTTTACACATTATCTTTGTCAGTGGCAGATTGGCAAACATCAGGAATGGCTAAAGACTCTCTCTCTTTCTCTTCCTTTCTCTCTCTCTTGCTCTCTTTCTTTCCCGGTCTCTCTCTCTTGCTCTCTTTCTCTCCCGGTCTCTCTCTCTCGCTCTCTTTATCCCCCCCTCGCTCTCTCTCTCTCGCTTTCCTTCTCTCTCTCTCTCTCTCTCTCTCTTTCTCTCTCTCTCTCTTTCTCAAAATAATAAACAATGTTATGGCAGCATGTGACATCTGTTGGGGCATGTCTATATGACAGTCGAAAGGCACTTTTGTGATGATGACAAATGTGCTACTACCATCACATATAGAGGCAGAGTGAGGGTCAACATCTGAATGAAGACATTGAAAAAAAAATATCTCTGTAGCTAGGTTTCCATCCAATTGGTGACAGACTTTCATGCGAATATTCAAAAATCTGCATAAAGAAATATTCACATTTCCCCACCAGTGGTGTGTTTCCACCAATCTGACTTGTTGCAGTTAAAAATCAGTGCGTGATGCCATAATGCACACAAAATTTACTTTTTCGCTTAAGTTTTCATGTACCAAATAAAAATCAATGTGTTTCCATCGCATTTTCAACTCTACGGATAGTTTTGTCACAAAACTGTTGCATTAATTAGCAAATGTGCATACTCTGTTCTTGGTACGTGCGCTCTAGCCAACAGGTTGCAGATAACAGGTAGTCTACATGATGAGATTATTATGGATAAGAGCAAGAATATTTTCTGGGTCAAACGGCAGTCAAGCATCAATCACCAGAATCAGACCCTTGATATTTATTGGAGAGGAGCATCAAGCTCATCACGTGCACTTTCACCACCCTGTGAAGTTCATCATAACTTATTTAATCTGTAGCCTAATAAACTGCATAGTTTCCCGAGTCGTAGCGGGAGGACCACACACCATATCATCGCGTGACTCCACATTTATTTAGATATGATGGTTATTATATCAATATTTGCGCATAAAGTCGTTTCCACCACCATTTCTCACATTATTTATTTTACCGCCCCCATTCTCATCGATGGAGCTGTAGTGGAACAGGTTGAGAGCTTCAAGTTCCTTGGTGTCCACATCACCAACAAACTATCATGGTCCAGACACACCAAGACAGTCGTGAAGAGGGCACGACAAAGCCTATTCCCCCTCAGGAGACTGAAAAGATTTGGCACGGGTACTCAGATCCTCAAAAAGTTCTACAGCTGCACCATCGAGAGCATCCTGACTGGTTGCATCACCGCTTGGTATGGCAACTGCTCGGCCTCCGACCGCAAGGCACTACAGTGGGCAGTGCGTACGGCCCAGTACATCACTGGGGCCAAGCTTCCTGCCATCCAGGACTTCTATACCAGGCGGTGTCAGAGGAAGGCCCTAAAAATTGTCAAAGACTCCAGCCACCCTAGTCATAAACTGTTCTCTCTGCTACTGCACGGCAAGTGGTACCGGAGCACCAAGTCTAGGTCCAAAAGGCTTCTTAACAGCTTCTACCCCCAAGCCGTAAGACTCCTGAACAGCTAATCATGGCTACCCGGACTATTTGCATTTGCATTTTTATACAGTATGACATTACTCGCATAGAAACTGTGGATGGAAATGTGTTTACTGACTCACTCTGCTATCTTAGAACATGAAACAGCCACATTTGGAAACTTATTTCCTGTTTTCACAATTTGCATCTGTGCCATTACACCTGAGACTAAACAGAAAAAAATAAGAGAAAGTACACTGCGAAAAAAATGGGGTCTGTTCTTTGATCTCTCCACTGGTGATGCCCATCGGGAGAATCTCGTTTTCATCTTATCTTCCTTATTTATTTATTTATTTCTCACAGCTGAATCCCAATTAACTCCACATCAGCAATCAAGTGTAGCGAGCGTGGGTAGTAGGCCACATACAGGTAGATGAGTAGAACCTAGCTGAGCTTCTCTCTTCAGCCAACCGTAGGCTGGGGGTGACATGGTGACATGTCTCAATCATTCTCTTGTTTCATGTAGCAGTAGGTGGTGTGGCCATGAGGTGGCTAGAGGGGACCACTGAGGTTGAGGGAGGCATTGTGGGATTCCTTTGGGTCTGGGGGTCGGGAGCTCTTCCGGCAGCTGCTCTGTAGCAGCACAGAAAACTGAAGATCTCAGTCTCTGACAACACCCACCCACCCTCCCCCGTCCCTGTTTCATTCACCTCAGTCCGTATGTGTCATGTATTGGTTGGTTGTTTGCGTGGGGGAGTGAGGGGTTACTATATATGGCTTCACATGAAAAAATAATTACTTTATGGTAGATTTCTTCCAGTTACTATAAACTGACTGCATATTATGAAGTAAAAACCTTTGTAAACACATTACAATAGCCATTTGTTTACTAAATTATGCATATGAAACATAGAACAAACAATGATTTTGCGGTTATTGTGGTTGTTTACACAGGCAATATTTAATTCCACAAAAGACAATCCTGGATTCAAAGACACAGTGATTCTCATCAAGCAATCCATGCATCATGCAGGTATATGACCACAACACCGCAGCTGGTAGGGATGCTGTTAGATTTGTCTGTGTATTCATAGCTAAATACAAAGTAGGTAAATAATGACTTCTCTAAATATACCAGCACAGAGGTATTGGCCAAGCAGCACTCTCTTTAATGATGTCTTGGCATAGTGTTATATTAGCTACTACTGCTGTATAGAAAGACTGTTTCATCCAACGAGCCAGAGAGCCAGGTTGCCATGGAAACCAAACAGACTCCCCGTTTGCTCGAGCTGAATGTGTGTGAAAGCTCCAGCTTACTTCTTCAGTATTGTATGTTCATTTGTGCATATAACAGGATGGAACAACATTACATACACAAGAAGGGATAACGCATGCACAAATGGAGAAACATTCAAAGGAAAATATAGAAAGGTGTACTGTGGACAGCATAACACTTGCACCCTAATGTTGAATAGCAAAGACTGTTTTTTGGCATACTGAGTTTGACACACTATCTGTAGTCCAATGATTTGGCAGGGTTTATTAGTATGCTGCAAGTTGCAGTAGATTGCTTTGTAAGAATAAGAAACAGTATCTCATCGGTAGATTATATGTCCTGCATTACACTTCTTTCTGTCGGTTCTACCAAACCTAACCCCAAAGCCTCATTGGATATGATTGGAGTTCCACTCAGTGCACATCGTCTCAATGATACCTGCTCAGATTGGTTCATCATGGCATGCATGACGTAGCATTACTATGGTGCTGTAAACACACCAGCACAACATGGAATTTGGCAAACCATTCAACACATACACACCTGCTGTGGTAGTTTATGTTCCTGCACTAATGCTCAGAATAGAGAATTACACATGACTAGCATATGTTCATTCCAAAGACCAATTTTCCCTTTGTCGCCATGGCTACCATAGAGCTGTAATGAACATGTTATTACGATGCTGGATCGTTAATTAAAGTCAATTTCTCCGCTGAGCATCAGTCATTACCCTTGTTGTGCTTTAGTTAATTTGAAGAACAACACCACCAATGTGGGGGAACATTCAGGAGCGTAGGCCTCACAAAAAGACAAATGAAATTTCTACTGGTCTACCAATTGAGAGGTAGTCTGGCACCACGTTGCTATGGTAACAGTGGAGCAGGCTTGGCTGTTGAGCTACTAAAACACTGTAAAATGGGTCTTACATGTTTCACAGTCTCTGGTGTTAGATTTTTGTTGACTCCCTTTCCTACTGTACAAGTACTGTATGTCCCATTGACTGTAACTTACAGCGAACTATACATTCATGTCATGTTTTGGGTTTGTACAGAGGGATATAGTTTGACACTATAACGTTTCAAGGACCATATTAAAACAACCCTGAAGAAGGGCAACATCCATCCTTCAGGACTTCCTGCTGCACATCAGACTGGTCCCACTGCATTGAGGGACAATGTAAACAACAACTGGAAATCCAGTGTGAGAAGAAGCATGCTTACAGAGCTGTCCCCTGGCCCTCCAACCCAACCTTTACATGCCCTGTACCCTGCCCCCTCCAATCAAGCCTTTACATGTCCTGTCCCCTGGCCCTCCAACTAAGCCTTTACATGCCCTGTCCCCTGGACCTCCAACTAAGCCTTTACATGCCCTGTCTACTGGCCCTCCAACCAAGCCTTTACATGCCCTGTCCCCTGGCCCTCCAACCAAGCCTTTACATGCCCTGTCCCCTGGCCCTCCAACCAAGCCTTTACATGCCCTGTCCCCTGGCCCTCCAACCAAGCCTTTACATGCCCTGTCCCCTGGCCCTCCAACTAAGCCTTTACATGCCCTGTCTACTGGCCCTCCAACTAAGCCTTTACATGCCCTGTCCCCTGGCCCTCCAACCAAGCCTTTACATGCCCTGTCCCCTGGCCCTCCAACCAAGCCTTTACATGCCCTGTCCCCTGGCCCTCCAACTAAGCCTTTACATGCCCTGTCTACTGGCCCTCCAACTAAGCCTTTACATGCCCTGTCCCCTGGCCCTCCAACCAAGCCTTTACATGCCCTGTCCCCTGGCCCTCCAACTAAGCCTTTACATGCCCTGTCTACTGGCCCTCCAACCAAGCCTTTACATGCCCTGTCTGCCACCAGAATTGGCCCCTACAGCCATCAGAAGACTCATAGTTAAAGGACAAGATGGCGATGGTCCTCATTGGATACGATGGACAACCAATCAAAAACAAGAAATACAAGCACGTTGGAAAACTAATCAAAATATGCAATACAGTCACAATGGACTACCAATCATAAGCAAGCAATGCCCCTCCACTGCTATAGTGCAGTGGAACATTTAGGGCCCGATTCAATCAGATCCAATTTAGCAGAAATACGCATAGCTGATGTTTTGATAGTGTCATAGGTGGAACTGTGTTTGAGCTGTCAAATACCCAAGTGGCTCCTGGCATTATACCTAAAGCGGACATTGCCATTGGCTACATGGAGTCACATTAAGAGAAATTCCATGCAGTCTTGTTTACAAGTTGGAACACTGGAATGTGAGATGTAATCTACTCCATTAGGATGATAGAAATCCTCATTATTTGAGCGTCATTATTTCTATATAGCCTACACTTTCTCATTCTGAACTTCTAACGCGAGTGGGATGGGTGTGGCTTCGTGACAATGATCACAAGAGCAGCTTCTCACCGCAGCGCAGTTCCACCTCCGACTACGACAAAACATCCGCTATGCAGGTGTCTGCTATCGACTGTTAACGCTTGATCTGATTGAATCCAGGCCTTAATCTCTATACTTAAACCATGTTCCAGGTAACACATCATCCAAACACCGAAGAAAGTCTCAATAGCCTCAGGTTGTCATTACTGTAAGAGAGTAAATTCATCAAATCAAATCAAATGTTATTTGCCACATGCGCCGAATACAACAGGTGTAGACCTTACAGTGAAATGCTTACTTATCCCTTAACCAACAATGCAGTTTTAAGAAAGATAAGTGTTAGGTAAAAAATAGATAAGTAAAACATTTAAATAACAAATATTTAAAGAGCAGCAGTAAAATAAAATAACAGTAGGGAGGCTATATACAGGGGGTACCGGTACAAAGTCAAATTAAATTCCAACACTATGCTGTGTGTTTGTGCAACAGTGGCACATCTAATGCGTTAAAACCATAGCAGCCCCATTTGATTCCACGTACATTTAGAACGGAGTCGACCAAGCCAGGTCTCACTGAAAGGTCAGCCGTACTATACGTTTTTTATTGGATGGAACACAATTACCTTTACTTTCTTTGCGAGGGGAAGGGCCGAGTGGAAATCAATCTGTCAGATAATTTATGCAACTCCCCCCACTCTCTCTCCTACTCCCATTCTCTCCAGTCACTGCTTAGCCACAGTAGAATAACTATTTTACTAGATGGGTGTGGGTGGGGGCGGTCAACTCTGAGAATGTCATCCCTAGGTGAAAGAACTGTATGTATGGACTGTATCTCATTGTAATGGTCTGTGTGACATATCTACCAGGTCAGCCTGTTTCTGAAGTCTCTCAGATGGAGGAAATCTACAGTACCTTCTTAAGAACAGAACACAGAGATGTATGTATGTGTCTTTCGGAGGGGTTGGGTTAAAAGTGGAAGTCAAATTTCGGTTGGACCTTGTGTGCAATTGACAAATAAAGTGATCGTAATCTTAAAAAAGAAAGGCGACCCCCCTCTATCGATTAGACACCTCATGGTGGTTTTGGAGAGATATGAAACATCCTGTCTCCTTTAATGGACCTGGGCTGCACACGTATACCCTGTCTGTCTCATAGGTGGCATTACGTAAGCCTGTTCAATGGGTCGTTTGAAAGGAGAATAAGACAATTCTCCCATCTCTTTCTCTGTCTGTCTGAGTTTCTATCTCACTGCCTCTCTCTCTGGTCATCCTCCATCCCCCACTCTCTACTCTGCCCATCAGTCTTTCACTCTCTCTCTCTCTCTCTCTCTCTCTCTCTCTCTCTCTCTCTCTCTCTCTCTCTCTCTCTCTCTCTCTCTCTCTCTCTCTCTCTCTCTCTCTCTCTCTCTCTCTCTCTCTCTCTCTCTCTCTCTGTCGTTCTCATGCATGCACGCACACACTGACACTCACAAACACACTGACACATACAAACACACTGACACACACAAACACACTGACACACGCAAACAAGCACACACACACAGATGTTATGGTTTTTGATAAGAACAGGTAATAAGAAATAAACCTACAACCACGGCCCGATTCAAATCGTAATCATATCGCTGATTAAAGAAAACCTCCTCTCCATCAGAGGGGTAGTGAGCTCGGTATCTAGTATAGCTAATGAATTCACCCCCAATAGCAAATATCTAGATTAGAACAAACAGAATAAATCATTTGGGCATTCCAAAATGATCCAGTATCAAATTGACTATACAAATATTGTGATATCAAGTCTCCCTGTGGACAGGGATTCATGACTCATTTAACCCCTTCATTGCCACACCTTTTTAATGGAGCTATGTACTGAGGATTCCACTGCATTTAAGATGTTTGAATCTTCCAAATTCTGAGCTAAATGGTGACCAGTGGATATTAAGGGGTTAAACCAGACAGAGAATGATGATGCAACATGTATATACTGTTGCTGAACCCACTTACAGCATGCACCATATTACATATTACTGTAAGTAGTTCTTAACATAAACATCTACAGACTGATTGAAATATAAACAGGGCCTATGATCTGTATAGGCACACCTGTATCTCTGTGTCCAAATGTGATGAGGGGGACAATATTAGCCTGGTCCCAGATTTGTTTGTGCCATCTTGCCAATGGGGACTAGACAGGAGAATATGTCCAGTACTGTGTATACCTTGTTTTGTCGATGCCCTTCTGAAGTGTAGCTATTTATCACAATGCTGATACACTACATGACCAAAAGTATGTGGACACCTGCTCGTCGAACATCTCATTCCAAAATCATGGGCATTAACATGGAGTTGGTCACCCCTTTGCTGCTACAACATTGCTGCAGGGTCTTGTTTCCATTCAACCACAAGAGCAATAGTGAGGTTGGACACTGATGTTGGGCGATTAGGCCTGGCTCGCAGTCAGCATTCCAATTCATCCCAAAGGTTTTCGATGGGGTTGAGGTCAGGGCTCTGTGCAGGCCAGTCAAGTTCTTCCACACCGATCTCGACAAACCATTTCTCTATGGACCTTGCTTTGTGCACGGGGGCATTGTCATGCTGAAACTGGAAAGGGCCTTCCCCAAACTGTTGCCTCAAAGTTGGAAGCACAGAATCATCTAGAATGTCATTGTATGCTGTAGCGTTAAGATTTTCCTTCACAGGAATTAAGGGGCCTAGCCGAACCATGAAAAACAACCCCAACCATTATTCCTCCTCCACCAAACTTTACAGTCAGCACTATGCATTGGGGCAGGTAGCGTTCTCCTGGCATCCGCCAAACCCAGATTCGTTCGTCGGACTGCCAGATGGTGAAGCGTGATTAATCTATCCAGAGAACACATTTCCACTGCTCCAGTGTCCAATAGCGGCAAGCTTTATACCAACCCAGCCGACGCTTGGCATTGTGCATGGTGATCTTAGGCTTGTATGCGGCTGCTCGGCCATGGAAACCCATTTCATGAAGCTCCCGACGAACAGTTATTGTGGTGACGTTGCTACCAGAGTCAGTTTGGAACTCGGTAGTGAGTGTTGTAACCGAGGACAGACGATTTGAAGGGGTGTCTACATACTTTGTATATATAGTGCAAGTTTCAGATGTCAAGGACTGCTGATACATAATCATACTTGTGGTCCATCTCTGCTCTATCTCCGCTCCATCTCCTTGGCAAAGAAGTGCTCTATCTTCAGAATCTGGATTGGAACAGGGACTGTGAGTAAATAGAGTTGTCACTACAGTGCCTTCTGCCCTTGGGTATACAGTTGAAGTCAGAAGTTTACATACACCTTAGCCAAATACATTTAAACTCAGTTTTTCACAATTCCTGACATTTAATCCTAGTAAGAATTCCCTGTCTTAGGTCAGTTAGGATCACCACTTTATTTTAAGAATGTGAAATGTCAGAATAATAGTAGAGAGAATAATTTATTTCAGCTTTTATTTCTTTCATCACATTCCCAGTGGGTCAGAAGTTTACACACACTCTATTAGTATTTGGTAGCATTGCCTTTAAATTGTTTAACTTGGGTCAAACGTTTCGGGTAGCCTTCCACAAGCTTCCCAGAATAAGTTGGGTGAATTTTGGCCCATTCCTCCTGACAGAGCTGGTGTAACTGAGTCAGGTTTGTAGGCCTCCTTGCTCGCACACACTTTTTCAGTTCTGCCCATAAATGTTCTATAGGATTGAGGTCAGGGCTTTGTGATGGCCACTCCAATACCTTGACTTTGTTGTTATTAAGCCATTTTGCCACAACTTTGGAAGTATGCTTGAGGTCATTGTCCATTTGGAAGACCCATTTGCGACCAAGCTTTAACTTCATGACTGATGTCTTGAGATGTTTCTTCAATATATCCACATCATTTTCCTTCCTCATGATGCCATCTATTTTGTGAAGTGCAGCAAAGCACCCCCACAGCATGATGCTGCCACCCCCGTGCTTCACGGTTGGGATGGTGTTCTTCGGCTTTCAAGCTGCCCCCCTTTTCCTCCAAACATAACGAAGGTCATTATGACCAAACAGTTCAATTTTTGTTTCATCAGACCACAGAACGCGTCTCCTTCCTGAGCGGTATGACGGCTGCGTGGTCCCATGCTGTTTATACTTGCGTACTATTGTTTGTACAGATGTACGTGGTACCTTCAGGCGTTTGGAAATTGCTCCCAAGGATGAACCAGACTTGTGGAGGTCTACACATTTTTTTCTGAGGTCTTGGCTGATTTCTTTTGATTTTCCCATGATATCCAGCAAAGAGGCACTGAGTTCGAAGGTAGGCCTTGAAATACATCCACAGGTACACCTCCAATTGACTCAAATTATGTCAATTAGCCTATCAGAAGCTTCTAAAGCCATGACATCATTTCCTGGAATTTTCCAAGCTGTTTAAAAGTACAGTCAACTTAGTGTATATAAACTTCTGACCCACTGGAATTGTGATACAGTGGATTATAAGTGAAATAATCTGTCTGTAAACAATTGTTGGAAAAATTACTTGTGTCATGCACAAAGTAGATGTCCTAACCGACTTGCCAAAACTATAGTTTGTTAACAAGAAATTTGTGGAGTGGTTGAAAAACGAGTTTTAATGACTCCAACCTAAGTGTATGTAAACTTCTGACTTCAACTGTACTGTAGCCTACAGTTTGTGGGGGTGCTTTGCTGCACTTCACAAAATAGATGGCATCATGAGGAAGGAAAATGATGTGGATATATTGAAGAAACATCTCAAGACATCAGACATCAGATCCGTCATCCATACTGCATGTCTGGCAGACATATCAGTATGGATGACGGATCACCACCTCAAGCTGAACCCTGGCAAGACGGAGCTGCTCTTCCTCCCGGGGAAGGACTGCCCGTTCCATGATCTCGCAATCACGGTTGACAACTCCGCTGTGTCCTCCTCCCAGAGTGCGAAGAGCCTAGGCGTGACCCTGGACAACACCCTGTCGTTCTCCGCCAACATCAAGGCGGTGACCCGCTCCTGCAGGTTCATGCTCTACAACATTCGGAGAGTACGACCCTGCCTTACACAGGAAGCGGCACAGGTCCTAATCCAGGCACTTGTCATCTCCCGTCTGGACTACTGCAACTCGCTGTTGGCTGGCCTCCCTGCCTGTGCCATTAAACCCCTACAACTCATCCAGAATGCCGCAGCCCGTCTGGTGTTCAACCTTCCCAAGTTCTCTCACGTCACCCCCCTCCTCCGCACACTCCACTGGCTTCCAGTTGAAGCTCGCATCCGCTACAAGACCATGGTGCTTGCCTATGGAGCAGTGAGGGGAACGGCACCTCTGTACCTTCAGGCTCTGATCAGTCCCTACACCCAAACGAGGGCATTGCGCTCATCCACCTCTGGCCTGCTGGCTCCCTTCCTCTGCGGAAGCATAGTTCCCGCTCAGCCCAGTCAAAACTGTTCGCTGCTCTGGCACCCCAATGGTGGAACAAGCTCCCTCACGACGCCAGGACAGCGGAGTCACTCACCACCTTCCGGAGACATTTGAAACCCCACCTCTTTAAGGAATACCTGGGATAGGATAAAGGAATCCTTCTACCCCCAATTGTAAAGTGGTTATCCCACTGGCTATAGGGTGAACGCACCAATTTGTGAGTCGCTCTGGCTAAGAGCGTCTGCTAAATGACGTTAATGTGCCCTTGAGCAAGGCACTTAACCCTAATTGCTCCTGTAAGTCGCTCTGGATAAGAGCGTCTGCTAAAATGACTAAAATGTAAAAAAAATAAATGTAAATGTTTGATACACGATACACTGTGTGTGTAGGAGCCAGGAGTGTTGTTTATCCGGTCCTAGATAAGATTAAAGATAAGACGTATTTGAGTGAACACATCAAGATCGCTCCAGTGGGTTAAGGGTGACATGTTGATGTGGTGCTAAGAATAGAATAGGATGAAGTTACCCCTAGATGCTGATCTAGGGTCCATTTTCTGTTTCCCCTCTAATAGTTAGGGTTAGAAATGGAGAAGGGGAAGCTGATTCTAGATCTGATGAATCACTCATCAAATACCTGGCAGGGGGATTTAAAATGTTTACATTCAGACAACAAGGAGCAGGCTAAGCCATGTCATATGAGACTTAACCTGGCTGTGTCTGAGGCAGGGAGCGGGCTAAGCCATGTCATATGAGACTTGACCTGGCTGCCTCTGAGTCAGGGAGCGGGCTAAGCCATGTCATATGAGACTTGACCTGGCTGCCTCTGAGTCAGGGAGCGAGCTAAGCCATGTCATATGAGACTTGACCTGACTGCCTCTGAGGCAGGGAGCGGGCTAAGCCATGTCATATGAGACTTGACCTGGCTGCCTCTGAGTCAGGGAGCGGGCTAAGCCATGTCATATGAGACTTGACCTGGCTGCCTCTGAGGCAGGGAGCGGGCTAAGCCATGTCATATGAGACTTGACCTTGCTGCCTCTGAGGCAGGGTGCGGGCTAAGCCATGTCATATGAGACTTGACCTGGCTGTGTCTGAGTCAGAGAGCAGGCTAAGTCTTGTCATATGAGACTTGACCTGGCTGCCTCTGAGTCAGGGAGCAGGCTAAGCCATGTCATATGAGACTTGACCTGGCTGTGTCTGAGTCAGAGAGCAGGCTAAGTCTTGTCATATGAGACTTGACCTGGCTGCCTCTGAGTCAGGGAGCAGGCTAAGCCATGTCATATGAACTTGACCTGGCTGCGTCTGAGGCAGGGAGCGGGCTAAGCCATGTCATATGAACTTGACCTGGCTGCGTCTGAGGCAGGGAGCGGGCTAAGCCATGTCATATGAACTTGACCTGGCTGCGTCTGAGTCAGGGAGCGGGCTAAGCCATGTCATATGAACTTGACCTGGCTGCGTCTGAGGCAGGGAGCGGGCTAAGCCATGTCATATGAGACAAGAGGAGACGACTCAGACTTTATTATCATTATTAATAATAATATTTATGATATTACTTGAAATGAGTGTTTGAACGAGTGTGTAATTTATATTTCAGCTCTGTGTAGTTTAAAGACACCCCATGTATGTGTGAATTTTAGGAATATTAAAGGAGAGGAGGATGTGTGCCAAATGGCACCCTATTCCCTATGTAGTGCACTACTTCTGACCAGGGCCCATAGGGCTCTGGTGCACTATATATGGAATAGGGTGCCATTTAATAAGCGGCTGTTCAGGGCAGGCTAAGGTCCACAGAGGGCTGCCTAGCCTTGATTTCTGACCGGCCCAACTTCCTAGCCTACTAAATATTTCAAGGTGTTCTCTATAATAGTGGGATATGGATTTAATTAAGATTGCACAATAAACTGACTATGGAAAATAAGTTCTGCATACATCAGATTTTTGGTAATTAGTGAAAAGTGTAAACAGCATGAATACTACATCATAACGAAGTCAGTTGCAGATAAATGTAGGAAATTACAGCATGGCAAGTCAACCATAATCTTGAAAACAAGACCCTAGGCCAGAGCATTTGAAAATTGTGGGAGGCAATGTGAATGTCTAGAGAGACTAAGTTAACCATGTAAATAAGGGACTTTTGATGTGTTAAATCATCTGTTTCTTACATGAGACTTTATATATATTCTATGAAACCCCAGAGAAGTAGTGTGGCTTGTCCTCTTCTATGAGACCCCAGAGAGGTAGTGTGGCTTGTCCTCCTCTATGAGACCCCAGAGAGGGAGTGTGGCTTGTCCTCTTCTATGAGACCCCAGAGAGGGAGTGTGGCTTGTCCTCTTCTATGAGACCCCAGAGAGGGAGTGTGGCTTGTCCTCCTCTATGAGACCCCAGAGAGGTAGTGTGGCTTGTCCTCTTCTATGAGACCCCAGAGAGGGAGTGTGGCTTGTCCTCTTCTATGAGACCCCAGAGAGGGAGTGTGGATTGTCCTCTTCTATGAGACCCCAGAGAGGGAGTGTGGCTTGTCCTCTTCTATGAGAGCCCAGAGAGGGAGTGTGGCTTGTTGCTTGTTCCTCTTCTATGAGACCCCAGAGAGGGAGTGTGGCTTGTCCTCTTCCATGAGACCCCAGAGAGGGAGTGTGGCTTGTCCTCTTCCATGAGACCCCAGAGAGGGAGTGTGGCTTGTCCTCTTCTATGAGACCCCAGAGAGGGAGTGTGGCTTGTCCTCTTCTATGAGACCCCAGAGAGGGAGTGTGGCTTGTCCTCCTCTATGAGACCCCAGAGAGGGAGTGTGGCTTGTCCTCTTCTATGAGACCCCAGAGAGGGAGTGTGGCTTGTCCTCTTCTATGAGACCCCAGAGAGGGAGTGTGGCTTGTTGCTTGTTCCTCTTCTATGAGACCCCAGAGAGGGAGTGTGGATTGTCCTCTTCTATGAGACTCCAGAGAGGGAGTGTGGCTTGTCCTCTTCTATGAGAGCCCAGAGAGAGAGTGTGGCTTGTTGCTTGTTCCTCTTCTATGAGACCCCAGAGAGGGAGTGTGGCTTGTCCTCTTCTATGAGACCCCAGAGAGGGAGTGTGGCTTGTCCTCTTCCATGAGACCCCAGAGAGAGAGTGTGGCTTGTCCTCTTCTATGAGACCCCAGAGAGGGAGTGTGGATTGTTGCTTGTTCCTCTTCTATGAGACCCCAGAGAGGGAGTGTGGCTTGTTGCTTGTTCCTCTTCTATGAGACCCCAGAGAGGGAGTGTGGATTGTTTTGAAAGAGGTCAGTGGAAAATCATCAAGGGCCGATAGTGTGCACAGACAAACACATATGCCCGCACGCACGCATGCACACACACACACACACACACACACACACACACACACACACACACACACACACACACACACAGTGGCCACCTCTATCTACTCTCCTAGAGTTGGCAGCAGATCTAGAATGTACCAGATGTACTCTTGTTGATGGCACAAAATGTCATCTCTCCTACCATAGCTTTGATACATGGTAGATGTATCACTCTGACCCAACAAGACTTTCTTCAGTACATTTATACACGTTCTTGTTTTTCTTATGGTCACTATAAAAGCATAGACAACAATATATTATTCTCTGACTCATTGCGTAACCTTTACAAAAATGTATTTGAGAAAATGTCAATCCACTTAATCAGATTATGAATCAGATAATGAATTATCTTATCCCACAAGGCATACCTGTAAGGGAAGCGTATGCCCTCAACCTGTAAGGGAAGCTTATGCACTCAACCTGTAAGGGAAGCTTATGCCCTCAATACAGCTTGGTGATTTAGCTAAACAGAGTGTCTTTCATCCCAGGGATATCATTCTTTCTATGCATGAAACATTGCCCATTTACAGGTTACATTGTCAGGACTTAAATTTACTGTCTCACCTAATGAACAGCTATGTAATGATCTATGTAATTTTAATACGGCTCCTATAAATGTCTCTGTGCCCAGTTTTAATTGTACTTTCTCAGCTGAAAATTAATGTTTTAAATATGAAGGGAAGTCCTGTAATGCCTTCTAATGTATAGTGCCATCTACTGGGTTAAAAGAGTACAGTCAAAAGCTTGAGAAGAGCTTCTCGCTCTCTAGTAATATGCAGTATATCCACATACATGAACAATACAATTTTTCTGAGAAAAACAATTATATCTATGTATTGTATTGCCAAAAGTACTGCCAATTATTAATGAGTGTTTTTTGACCAGTGGTTTACTTGAGTTTGAATTGGTCCATTGACCGATTTGTTGACTAAAGGCAAGGTTATCACATATCTATTGTCCCTTTATGTTCAAATACATTATAAGAACACCTATTAATAATAGGCTACAGTATGTCCAATCAACATGCTTTCAGCCTTTTCCCTACTGAAGAGCATAGAAAAGAATCTTCCTGAACAGAAAAGCTTTTTAAATGACATGTGTGCTTAATAAGTGAGGCAAATCTGTAAGTTACAATGAATCCATCTGCTTCTTACTTACAGTAGACTACTAAGGGAATGAAGCCATCTATAAGCCTTTAAGAACATTCTCTGACATCACACTCATGGGGATTCATGTTGTTACTTAGATAGAACCCAAGCTGTGAT
This sequence comes from Coregonus clupeaformis, assembly GCF_020615455.1. Lineage (NCBI taxonomy): Eukaryota > Metazoa > Chordata > Actinopteri > Salmoniformes > Salmonidae > Coregonus > Coregonus clupeaformis. The sequence continues at coordinate 19,740,966 of NC_059194.1, read as the reverse complement.
TGACATGTCGTTGCCTTTCTATCAATCCAGCATCATCAGGCATCTGTCGCTCGATGAAATGAGGAGCTTTAATGCAACATGCTTTTATATGGAAAGTGTGGAATCTATATAGATAATCATGCACATACTAATTAAAATATACTTTTTATATACCTCCGAGACGTTTTTCCAAACGAACTGTCGCTTGGCAACAGCTAGATGAAATTGGTAGCCCAGACATTGTAGAGCGCGCGCTCATTAATAGCTCAGTGCACAGATCAAATCGAATCTATTATTTCTTAAATAAACTATCAAATACGGTCAGTTTTAAAATATATATTGTTGCAGTTGATTGTTCCCAAAATAGATAAAGAAATTGCGTTCAAGAACCTAATAACATAACGAATGTGGGCCAAGAAGTGGTAGGCAATAGTCTTCTATTCCACAAACACTGGAAGTAGGCTATGCAATAACCTATATCCTATTTCTGCCCGAAGGGAAGTAATTATTTGTATAATTTCATTCTTACACTTTCTTTCTTTCTCTTCCACAGAACTACATCTAATGTATACCTGATATAGATTAGTTTCCTTATCAAGGTAATGACGAAATACGGATAATAAATGTATATAGACTATTAAATGTGGTACCATAAAGGCCTGCACTCAGGGCTTTATAGGTCTTCCAAGACAATTCATTTTCAAATAACAGGCTTGAATGCCTTTTGACCTCAGTCAGGTCTTTCATTGAGATGATAAGCTATTGCAAATGGTGACAATTTTTCACAAAATGTAATAAAACTGTCTTGAATTTGATTAAAATACGAATAAAATGACGAGGGATATTATTCCCCAGTGCTTATCATGCAAGATATTACGCGCGCCTGTGGCAAGGGAGTCATCACTGTGACTGACTGTTACTGTGGAAACCAACTTTACCTTGTCATTTCTCGCACAAGCAAAGATTTTCCCTAATCCACAATGATCTTATTATACAAACACAAACAGCCTACTTTTCTATGTATTTCCACAACAGATATGGTTTTACAAACTAAAATAAGCGCACACAAATTACGCGCTAATTGAGTTGTTCCATGCACCGTTTCAAGATAATTTAATACATCAATTGATAGTTTCGCTGTGTTTTCTATTAATATCTTTGAAGGGGATGAAAATGGTTTGCATTTTGTGTAAAGAGACTTGAAATGGGGTACAGTTGTTACTTACAACAATTGGTGACGGCAAAACTGTTCGCTACTTCCAGATTGTCAATATGGGGCGTCAATCTGAATTCGGATGTGCTGAATTGAACCATTCCTATCCGAAATGCACTGTACTCCTGATCAGCACCCCTTGGAAAGAGTCCACCTGTAATAGAAACAATTGGACATCTCAATATACTTGAGCATAGCGTATTCCAATATGTTGTATTGTTGATTTATTTGACACATTTTCATGACCAGCTTTCATTATGCATTGGCACAATCACTAGCCTACTTGCTGGACCTGTGTCCAAAGATATATCATTTAAATTAACTTATTTGATTGATACATACCAATTTGTACACTTTGAGAGCCACCAAGCGCCAAACCCCATAAAACCGGTAGAAAGAAAACCGATAAATTCATAATCTTAGGCATTTCCACGAAAAAGGTGCCCACATCCACCCAATAGGCTAATGGAGATATTCCTTGTTTACGCAATAATAGTCTATGTTAGATCCGACACATATTGGAGACTTGCTGTCAGGGAAAATTCACTGGTGACTATTTTCTTCTGCAGGTGGTTTTTGTATAGAAAATGAAAATGAGGGCTCTTGCTCCCTTTTTCTAGGTCCAACAGTGAAGGAATGGTGTAGATTAACTGTCTCTCCCGGTCCTCTTTCTCGCCCTGTCCTCCTGCGAGTCGTCGACACCTCCTTTAACACACAGGAACACTTCTCGTCTCTGCTCTGTGCGCTGGAGATCGTTTCAGCATCACCGACAAACGACGAATGTTAATGAGAAGCGTAAAGACACGAGAGGAGCCGAGCGCGCACTCCACTTCACTTTCTCGCGACTTCCAGGGCTCATTAGCGTTTGTACATGTTTGTTTGTTGAGCATATAATAGGAGATTAAATATGTGGCTTTGACTTTTTGAACCTGCTAAGATTCATGGCAGACCATAAGGGCAATCTCATCATCTCCAGGCGTCTTCGTGTTATAAAAGTCATTATTGAGGGTTTAGCCCTCCATTGTATGACACTGCACTAACAATTTAGCAAAGTATGACATGAATTACATCTTGAACCTGTGTGTGCCCTTCTGATAATCAGACTCACAGTCACTATAACAATACAGCATGTGGATAAGCAAACAAATGCCATGCCAGTTTGAGAGTGGCACCTCAGTTCTTCCATGGGTATTGGGTGCCATGCTCAAAAGCACGTAGCTGTGCCAGCTATTGACCAACACCTGCTTCGTAGGCTTGAAACATTGATGCATTGTTGTCTATATCTCTGAGACATTTAATTTTCACTTGATGAACTTAACAAGATTAACTTTATCTAGCTTGTCCAAAAGAAAAACAATACTGTCGCTCACAGTCCCACGACAATAAGGAACGAAAAATAATAAACTGGATCTAGCCACTGTTGTAATTAAATGTCTAGTAAACCAATGTGGTCCTTCATCCAGGTGCGTTCATTTTTTTTCAAGAGTGGTTAAATATCCTGAATCCATCCCTATTTATGTAGTCCTAATTATCATGAGGTACTGTATACCTGTAACAGCATGTACTTTTGTCATGTTGGACACAGTAACATAGGCCAACTGCTTACTCGTCATCCCCATTGCCAGTTTGTACAGGTAGACATTTAGAGGCAGTTCATTTGTAGCTCGTCAAGTGTGTGTGTTTGTGTACATACATACGTGTGTGTATATGCCTGTGTGTGGGTGTGCGCACGTGCGTGCGTGCATGCATTTGTGCTCGACTGCCTGTGTGTGTGCGCTGTAAAGGCTGCTGCCTATATACATAGTTTAGAAATCACTGGCCACATTAATAAATGGAACACCAGTCACTTTAATAATGTTTACATATCTGCATTACTCATCTCATTTGTATATACTGTATTCTATACTATTCAACTGTATCTTAGTCAATGCCGCTCTGACATTGCTCGTCCATATATTTATATATTCTTAATTCCATTGTTTTTCTTAGATTTGTGTGTATTGGGTATATGTTATGAAACTGTTAGATATCACTTGTTAGATATTACTGCATTGTCGGAGCTAGAAACACAAGCATTTCGCTACACCCGCAATAACATTTGCTAAACACGTGTATGTGATCAATATAATTTGATTTGAAAGAAAATAATAAAACAATTCTAGTTGTTTCAACTAAGTATTATTATGTAACTGGTTCCACAGCCTTTTTTAGTTTACTCAACTTTTCGTTTAAAGTGTTACCTGAACTTAAAATGTTTAGTTGGCCCAAACTTAGCTAAAATTCAGTCAACATGAAATTATGTGTTTGCTCAGCTTGTCTCATATGTTCATTCAACTATAAATTATTATTTGGGCATCTTAACTAAAAACGTCGGTGCAACTGGGTTATGCACATGCACACTGCTTACAATTTACATATTTGACACAGGTTGACATATATGATTACATTGTGCATGTTCATTTATACAGTAATTATTTTATGTCCTGATCTGGAATTTAAACTCACAACCTTTTGGTTCACAGCATTCCGATCTTTCTGCTATGCCACCATGTCTGTCAATTATCAGTTAATCTGACTATTCTCTCATCATTGATTTTATATAAATATTTCAGCAATTGTAGGGTTTTCTGTACAGTTGTCTAATGTTGGTGGGGCATGTTACTCTGTTTTAATGTTACTTTTTAATCCCTGTGATAAATATAATAGTTTTACTTGAGTGTACTTTTAACAGAGTTGAGATTTACTTTGAAGTGCAAATCCCAGGTGAGGACATTTGAATAATAATGACTGCATAAATGAACATGCACAATGTAATCATGTGTGTGAAATATGTATGTTGAAAACATTGTATGTTAAAAGCACTGTGTGTGTAACCACTTCCACAGCCTTTTTTAGTTAAGATGCCAGCATAATAATTTATAGTTGAATGAACATGAGACAAGTTGAGCAAACACATAATTTTATATTGACTGAATGTTTGTAAATGTTTTCTTAAGTTGGAGCTAAGTTTGGGCCAACTAAAAATGTTAAGTTTAGGTAACACTTTAAGTAAACTTAAAAAGGCTGTGGAACCAGTTACTTAATAACAATTAGTGTGTGTGTGTGTCTGTGTGTCTGTGTGTGTTTGTGTGTGTGTGTCTTCCTCCACTCCCATCTTGCTGGGATTAACCTTCAAATGAATGCACTCTTTACCTTTGATCTACGGCTTGTTTTCCACTATTCCATGTTTCCCACTATTCCTTGTTTTCCACTATTCCATGTTTTCCAGTATTCCAGTTTTCCACTATTCCATGTTTCCACTATTCCTTGTTTTCCACTATTCCATGTTTTCCAATATTCCTTGTTTTTCACTATTCCATGTTTTCCACTATTCCATTTTTCCACTATTCCTTGTTTTCCACTATTCCATGTTTTCCACTATTCCATGTTTTCCACTATTCCATGTTTTCCACTATTCCATGTTTTCCACTATTCCTTGTTTTTCACTATTCCATGTTTCCACTATTCCTTGTTTTTCACTATCCATGCATACTAATTAAAGCCGAATCAGGGTGGCGCTTGTTATTGCCATTTTACACAGGGTTAAATGTAACAGGAGCTCCCCTCCAGTCAATAAAATTAATGTGGGAGGGGAAATTGTGCTGGCTGATAGCTTTCAGCACAACGGATAGTGATGAAATTATATTCTCTCATAGCTTTCAGCACCATGGACAGCGGTGAAATGATAACTGCTTGTCCTTACTGGGGGTTGACGTATCTATGATGTGTACAGTATGCGTGCACTTCTGTGTTTATAGGGTTAAGTAGTGTTCCTCTTTGACTACATTAAATGTATTTTATCACCAACAGCTGGGGCTTTGAATCCCTTCCACATAACTGAATAAGATATCATTTTTGTTCACACATACACTGTAGCAGCAGAGATGATGTTTTACTACGTTTAATGAGAGTGTTTTTGAATAAAACATGATCTAATTAGAGACGCAAATAAACTTATATTCCAGTCAGTGTTTACTAAAAACTATAAACCAGAAATGTCAGATGAGGTTTTACTCTGTACACTGTGTTGTGATTCAAGCCAAACCCCAACATTTAATCTTGATACAAAGACCCTATTACCACACACGCATATGTTGCTGCCAATGTTACTGTCAAGTTAATATCAAGTAAATCATTGGCCTTTTGACCATTTTTTCATCTGCTTTTGAGTCCGCTTTGGGTGGCCATATGTAATATGACAGTAATGTGTTCTTAATTTTTTTGAGGGGATTTTGCTACAGAAGCAGTATGGTATTAGGACCATAGCTCAAACCAGCAGCAGTATCAGCCCAGAGCACCATGGTGTTAGGACCATAGCTCAAACCAGCAGCAGTATCAGCCCAGAGCACCATGGTGTTAGGACCATAGCTCAAACCAGCAGCAGTATCAGCCCAGAGCACCATGGTGTTAGGACCATAGCTCAAACCAGCAGCAGTGTCAGCCCAGAGCACCATGGTGTTAGGACCATAGCTCAAACCAGCAGCAGTATCAGCCCAGAGCACCATGGTGTTAGGACCATAGCTCAAACCAGCAGCAGTATCAGCCCAGAGCACCATGGTGTTAGGACCATAGCTCAAACCAGCAGCAGTATCAGCCCAGAGCACCATGGTGTTAGGACCATAGCTCAAACCAGCAGCAGTATCAGCCCAGAGCACCATGGTGTTAGGACCATAGCTCAAACCAGCAGCAGTGTCAGCCCAGAGAACCATGGTGTTAGGACCATAGCTCAAACCAGCAGCAGTATCAGCCCAGAGCACCATGGTGTTAGGACCATAGCTCAAACCAGCAGCAGTATCAGCCCAGAGCACCATGGTGTTAGGACCATAGCTCAAACCAGCAGTACAAACCCAGAGCAGCAATACTACAGCACACAGGGAAATAGCTACAGTACACATTAGTGACTGGTAGCTACACATCAGGGGGTGCATAGCATCATGAACCCTCTAACTCATGCTACCTCAGTCAACCCAGGGTGCTGGGTTATTATTGAATCAGTCACTGAGCCTGGGATTTTGGATGCCATTCTCTCTCTTGTAAATATTCATAGCTTTCTGCTCTAATTGTCTGGTTGTCACCCGGATATCTATCTGTATCTGTGCAGAAGAGCAATAACTGGCAGATGTGTCTTATTGGTGAATGGGAGTCTGGGAGAGAAAGTTGGGCTCTCAATTTTTATTGCCGGTCCCAGACAATGCCAGAGAGACAGATCTATAAGGAATCTGTCTGGGCATTGACCTCTTGGACTTCTCCCATCTTCTTTGATATGTTGTTTGTTTAGGAGCTTACCACAGACTGTATCCAGAAAGTTCAACAGGTTTACACTCAAATGTAAGGGGGAGAATAGCTTTAGGAATGAATTTACATTATAACAAGGTTCAATAGGCTTACACATTCAACTTCAGCTGAATTTTCCTGAAACAAGAGGGGCTAGAGCAGTCTTGTCAAACATATGGGCTGCGGGGTCCAATCTGGCCCGCTGGTGGTGTGAGTAAAAAAAACAATAATAAAAATAAAAAAACAATGGGAAAACAAACTCAATATACTTTAAAATTACTACAACCAAATCAAAACTGTGTAGAAATTATAATGGTCCTACATTCATACAGTTTCTTGACTGTGTCCAGCTCCCTAATAATCACAGAAATGAAAGCTAGACTGTCAGGGAGCATAAATAATTCCCCAAACTATCGATAAAGGACAATTTTCTGCACATTTTAATGGCGAGGAAATATAAACAATTTTCAGTGCGGCCCTCCGGACCTCGTTGAAAACCGAATGCGTCCACCGGGGGAAAATGGGTTTAGAGTGATCGTTGAATGACAGTTCATTCAACTTGTGTTGACAGGGGGAATAGATACAATACAGAAGTACTAACTATCTTTGCAAATGAGTTATACTGAGACAATTGGTAATGGGGGTTTATGCAATAAAAACATATGCTATCTGTTGCACTGTTACACAATGGTACAGTGGCTGTACAGAAGCTGGGGTGAGCTTCTGTAACGGTTCATTTCATATCAAAGTGTTCCTACTCCCTCAGGCTCATGGCTTCATGATGCTATTATATGGATGAGCACAAGAACGTGCACAAGAGCATAGAGAGTAGAGGGGACTGTGTGATGATGTCTGCTTCAGCAGAAACTGCTTGAAGCAGAAAGCAAGATAAGCTCTTACTGACTGAGAAAGGCTAAAGCGATCTGAGAAGAATTGGGGAACACTGCCGACCTAAGACTCACCAAGTTGTTGAAATTATACCCTTTTGTGAGGAACTGGATTTTGAGCATCAACCTGGAATTCAGGGACAATTGTAACCCTGAGTTTGTATACAGTGAGGGAAAAAAGTATTTGATCCCCTGCTGATTTTGTACGTTTGCCTACTGACAAAGACATGATCACTCTATAATTTTAATGGTAGGTTTATTTGAACAGTGAGAGACAGAATAACAACAACAAAATCCAGAAAAACGCATGTCAAAAATTTTATAAATTGATTTGCATTTTAATGAGGGAAATAAGTATTTGACCCCTCTGCAAAACATGACTTAGTACTTGGTGGCAAAACCCTTGTTGGCAATCACAGAGGTCAGACGTTTCTTGTAGTTGGCCACAAGGTTTGCACACATCTCAGGAGGGATTTTGTTCCACTCCTCTATGCAGATCTTCTCCAAGTCATTAAGGTTTCGAGGCTGACGTTTGATAACTCGAACCTTCAGCTCCCTCCACAGATTTTCTATGGGATTAAGGTCTGGAGACTGGCTAGGACACTCCAGGACCTTAATGTGCTTCTTCTTGAGCCACTCCTTTGCTGGAATACCCATCCACGACCCACTTTCAATGCCCTGGCTGAGGGAAGGAGGTTCTCACCCAAGATTTGACGATACATGGCCCCGTCCATCGTCCCTTTGATGCGGTGAAGTTGTCCTGTCCCCTTAGCAGAAAAACACCCCCAAAGCATAATGTTTCCACCTCCATGTTTGACAGTGGGGATGGTGTTCTTGGGGTCATAGAAAGTCTTCCTCCTCCAAACACGGGGAGTTGAGTTGATGCCAAAGACCTCGATTTTGGTCTCATCTGACCACAACACTTTCACCCAGTTCTCCTCTGAATCATTCAGATGATCACTGGCAAACTTCAGATGGCCCTGTATATGTGCTTTCTTGAGCAGGGGGACCATGCGGGCGCTGCAGGATTTCAGTCCTTCACGGCGTAGTGTGTTACCAATTGTTTTCTTGGTGACTATGGTCCCAGCTGTCTTGAGATCATTGACAAGATCCTCCCGTGTTGTTCTGGGCTGATTCCTCACCGTTCTCATGATCATTGCAACTCCACGAGGTGAGATCTTGCATGGAGCCCCAGGCCGAGGGATATTGACAGTTCTTTTGTGTTTCTTCCATTTCCGAATAATCGCACCAACTGTTGTCACCTTCTCACCAAGCTGCTTGGCAATAGTCTTGTAGCCCATTCCAGCCTTATGTAGGTCTACAATCTTGTCCCTGACATCCTTGGAGAGCTCTTTGGTCTTGGCCATGGTGGAGAGTTTGGAATCTGATTAATTGATTGCTTCTGTGGACAGGTGTCTTTTAAACAGGTAACAAGCTGAGATTAGGAGCACTCCCTTTAATAGTATGCTCCTAATCTCAGCTCGTTACCTGTATAAAAGACACCTGGGAGCCAGAAATCTTTCTGATTGAGAGGGGGTCAAATACTTATTTCCCTCATTAAAATGCAAATCAATTTATAACATTTTTGACATGCGTTTTACTGGATTTTTTTGTTGTTATTCTGTCTCTCACTGTTCAAATAAACCTACCATAAAAATTATAGACTGATAATTTCTTTGTCAGTGGGCAAACGTACAAAATCAGCAGGGGATCAAATACTTTTTTCCCTCACTGTACTCAAGGCTGAGTCACTGACAAGCCATGGATGACGGAAAGAGATTGGCTACTCAGTCTGACTCAGTTTACATAAAATATATGTGTGAAAGTCTATACTACATTAGAATAGGTCATAGACCGAGTCTATTGTATGTGACCTCATATTACATTGATACCTAATGGTCTCTGTGGATCTAAAGCATCACACAATAGATATTATGTAATACTGTATGCTTTCTAATGCTATGTGCTGTGCATGGAATATTAATGGCCCTCAAGAATGCAGATTAGAGATAGTTAAACTATAACACACTCAGAATATTTACATATGCATAAGATATTATAATTGTTCTATCATTGTTCACGGTAAAATAGTGTGGAAATGATTGTAAGGGCCTTAACTAAGAGAAGAGCCCTGAGACTAATTCAGGCTGGAGACGGTTAACACTGTTTATTAATTACATGTTTAATAGCCCTTCCAGCTTTCTAGATGGTCTTCTCATCCATTTCTCTCTTCCATGTCACTCTTTCTGTGAGACTCCACACATTTTTCATGATTATTTGTGCGCTGTCTTCCTCTCTTTCACGCTCTCACACTTTCTCTCTCTCTCTCTCTCTCTCTCTCTCTCTCTCTCTCTCTCTCTCTCCTCTCTCTCTCTCTCTCTCTCTCTCTCTCTCTCTCTCTCTCTCTCTCTCTCTCTCTCTCTCTCTCTCTCTCTCTCTCTCTCTCTCTCTCTCTCTCTCTCTCTCTCTCTCTCTCTCTCTCTCTCTCTCTCTCTCTCTCTCTCTCTCTCTCTCTCTCTCTCTCTCTCACACACACACACACTCCTTCCTTCTAACTCCATCCATCCCTTCCTTTCTTCTCTCTCAGGTCTGTGCAGAACTAACTTGTTCACTCCTGGCAACCGAGCCAGGAGTCATGGACAGTTTGGCAATTTGTTCAGTCTGCTGAGCCCAAGCCCTGCGTTGAGCCGCCCACGACCCCATTCCATTACAGGAAGTCCCAGTCACCACACTTGCTCAAGTCCCATACCTCCTCACGTCATGCCGCACTTCAGTCACCAAGGCCCCAAGGCCACCGCTATCAAGAGCGTGGACATTTTTTAATGACTCAGAAATGGATGGTTCTTAGGAGTGATGTCCTAAGTTATTTGGCAGGTACATATAATAAAGAAATGAATCAATTACAATGAACATAATCTCGAGAGGCCTTAATTTTATCTGCATTTCATTAACTGAAACATACACCTTAATCAAATTCAGACTAAGGTAATGTAATATGTGAGTTAACCCTGTTATCGAATACAACAGCAATTTCGAGGCTGTTAAACCCATAGAGATGCATTAATCATTAAATCAAATCAAATTTTATTCATCACATGCTTCGTAAACAACAGGTGTAGACTAACAGTGAAATGCTTACTTACGGGCCCTTCCCAACAACGCAGAGAGAAAAATAGAAAAATAATAGAAAGATAATAACACAAGGAATAAATACACAATGAGTAACAATAACTTGGCTATATACACGGGATACCAATACCGAGTCGATGTGCAGGGGTACGAGGTAACTGAGGTAGATATGTACATATAGGTAGGGATAAAGTGACTAGGCAACAGGATAGATATGAAATAGTAACAACAACGTATGTGATGAGTCAAAAGCATTAGTGCAAAAAAGGGTCAATGGGTAGCTATTGGTTAACTACATTGAACAAAAATATAACATGTAAAGTATTGGTCCCATGTTTCATGAGCTGAAATAAAATATCCCAGAAATGTTCCATATGCACAAAAAGCTTACAATATTTCTCTCAAATGCTTTGCATAAATTTGTTTACATCCCTGTTAGTGAACATTTCTCCTTTGCCAAGATAATCCATCCACCTGACAGGTGTGGCATATCAAGAAGTCGATGTCCGCTGGCCCGCAGAAATTATATTAGCATAAAACAAAATCCACATAAAAATCTGTCAGTTTAAGCTAGAGATATCTTATTTTTTGCATTGGATGAGTCTCAATCCACCGCATCCGCCAATGTCGCACTTCCGCATCTGCGGTGAAAGGTGACAAAGCTAGAGTGGTGTTAGTCAGACCATGAGACATCCCGAAAATCGGTCTTCTCACAAAATCGTCTGTAGCATCCGAACGGTTTGGCCTACAAACTATTACCCCTCTATGGAAAGATGAGACACTCATGAACATGATGGTGTTCTCCATTTTGCTCTACGACCCCCACAAGCGTCTGTAGTGTCCGAACAGTTTGGGCTACACGCTAATATGACCCCTCTGTGTAAAAGTGAGACTCTCATAAACATTTACATGTCAATTGGCCTCACAAGACTTGTCTGAAGTTCCCCCGGTACCAGTTGAAAAAATGTATGGAAGTATATATGGAGATAGTTTAGTGGCTTAAAATAAGGGGTTAAATAAATGTAAAAAAACAACAAAATAAAAATACAAACACTTGCCAGCTGGTCAGCGCATGCTCTGAGTACGCGTCCTGGTAATCCGTCTGTTCCTGCGGTCAGTGTTAACCTGTTTAAAAGTCTTACTCATATCGGCTACGGAGAGCGTGATCACAAAGTCGTAAGGAACAGCTAGTGCTCTCATGCATGTAGTAGGATTCGATCTTAGTCCTGTATTGACGCTTTGCATGTTTGAGGGTTCCTCTGAGGGCGTAGCGGGATTTCTTATAAGCGTCCGGATTAGTGTCCCACTCCTTGAAAACGGCAGCTCTAGCTTTTAGCTCAGTGAGGATGTTGCTTGTAATCCATGGCTTCTGGTTGGGATATGTATGTACGGTCACTGTGAGGACGACGTCTTCCGATGCACTTATTAATGAAGCCGGTGACTGATGTGGTAAATTCCTCAATGCCATCGGATGAATCCAGGAACATATTCCAGTCTGTGCTAGCGAAACAGTCCTGTAGTTTAGCATCCGCTTCATCGGACCACTTCAGTATTGCACTGATACTTCCTGTTTGAGTTTTTGCTTGTAAGCAGGAATCGGAATACCGTTATGGTCAGATCAGATTTGCCAAATGGAGGGCAAGGGAAAGTTTGTATGTGTGTCTGTGTGTGGAGTAAAGGGGATCTATAGTTTTTTCACCTCTAGTTACACAGGTGAAATTAAGTAAAACAGATTTCAGCTTCCCTGCATTATATTCACCGGCCACTAGGAGCGCCGCCTCTGGAAGAGCATTTTCTTGTTTGCTCATGGCCCCATACAGCTCGTTGAGTGCGGTCTTAGTGCCAGCGTCTGTTTGTGGTGGTAAATAGACAGCTACGAAAAACATAGATGAAAACTATCTTGGTAAATAGTATGGTCTACAGCTTATCATGAGGTATTCTTACTCAGGCAAGCAGAACCTTGAGACTTCCTTAATATTAGAGACTGCGCACCAGCTGTTGTTAACAAAGAGACACACCACCTCCCCTGAGCTTCCCCAACACTGCCGTTCTGTCCTGCCAATGTATAGAAAACCAGCTAGAGAAACATAGGATAGGATAGTCTCAAACGGAGCTCATCCAGTTTATTCTCCAGTGATTGCACATTCGCCACTAGAACGGCGGGTAGAGACGATTTATCCACTCTCCAACTTAGACTCGTAAGGTATCCCGCATGCCAGCCTCTATAGCGCCGTCTTCTCCTTCTTCGAGTGTCGGGGATTTGGGCCTGGTCCGCGATAATCAATATGTCCTTCGCCTCCGACTGCAGATACAGAGTTATCACGATGAGAGAGTTATACTCAGTGATGAGAGAGGATGAGTCATGAGCAGCATAGATACTCTCTTTCTTCATCTCAGATGCCATTGACTATCATAACATTGTTTTTAGAATAAGAACAATCAAGATACGTTTTTGCCTCGTAATGCTGTCTCTATGGAAACAAGGCATCTGACTGACCCAAAATAAAAACCCACATTACATATTGATTTTGTAATGTGACATGTCTAACAAGACAGGAAGCTGGTAGCAAGCTTATAGCACCATGTTTTAAAGGAATAAGGCAAAGATACCAGACACACAAGGTGATCAAAAAGTATATTTGATCAACTGAGAAACAAGATGCCACATACTCATGCCTATTGTACATGTGATGCTGTGGTATTTGACTACATATTCCCCCAGCAACACTTGTTTATTTTTTGTTCCAAGGGAACCTTCTAGATTCTAGATCCATGTGAGAAAGTTGATCTCCTCCAGCCATTTACAGTCAGGTCCATAAGTATTTGGACAGTGACACAATATGCATAATTTTGGCTCTGTATGCCACCACAATGGATTTGAAAGGAAACAATCAAGATGTGCTTTAAGTGTAGACTTTCATCTTTAATTTAAGGGTTTTGTCAAAATTATTGTATGAACCGTGTAGGAATTACAACCATTTTTACATACTGTAGCCCCCCAATTTTAGGGGCTCAAAAGTAATTGGACAAACTAACATAATCATAAATTAAATTGTGAGTTTTAATACTTGGTTGCAAATCCTTTGCAGTCAATGACTGCCTGAAGTCTGGAACCCATAGACATCACCAGATTCTGGGTTTCTTCCCTGGTGATGCTCTGCCAGGCCTTTACTGCAGCTGTCTTCAGTTCCTGCTAGTTCTTTAGCGTTTTGCCTTCAGTTTTGCCTTCAGCAAGTGAAATGTATGCTCAATTGGATTCAGGTCAGGTGATTGACTTGGCCATTGCAGAACATTCCACTTCTTTGCCTTAAAAAAGTATTAGGTTGCTTTCGCAGTATGCTTCGAGTCATTGTCCATCTGCACTGTGAAGCGCCGTCCAATGAGTTTTGAAGCATTTGGCTGAATCTGAGCAGATAATATAGCCCTAAACACTCCAGAATTCATCCTGCTGCTTTTTTCAGCAGTCACATCATCAATAAATACAAGGGAACCAGTTCCATTGGCAGCCATACATGCCCACGCCATAACACTAACTCCACCAAGCTTCGCAGATGAGGTGGTATGCTTCGGATCATGAGCAGTTCCTTCTGTACAGGCTTTTTTTGATGTTTTTTGGCAAACTCTAATCTGGTCTTCCTGTTTTTGAGGCTTACCAATTACATTTACATTTACGTCATTTAGCAGACGCTCTTATCCAGAGCGACTTACAAATTGGTGCATTCACCCTATAGCCAGTGGGTTAACCACTTTACAATATTTATTTTATTTTACTTTATTATTATTTTTTTTTGGGGGGGGGTAGAAGGATTACTTTATCCTATCCCAGGTATTCCTTAAAGAGGTGGGGTTTCAAATGTCTCCGGAAGGTGGTGAGTGACTCCGCTGTCCTGGCGTCGTGAGGGAGCTTGTTCCACCATTGGGGTGCCAGAGCAGCGAACAGTTTTAACTGGGCTGAGCGGGAACTATGTTTCCGCAGAGGAAGGGGAGCCAGCAGGCCAGAGGTGGATGAACGCAATGCCCTCGTTTGGGTGTAGGGACTGATCAGAGCCTGAAGGTACGGAGGTGCCGTTCCCCTCACTGCTCCATAGGCAAGCACCATGGTCTTGTAACGGATGCGAGCTTCAACTGGAAGCCAGTGGAGTGTGCGGAGGAGGGGGGTGACGTGAGAGAACTTGGGAAGGTTGAACACCAGACGGGCTGCGGCATTCTGGATGAGTTGTAGGGGTTTAATGGCACAGGCAGGGAGCCCGGCCAACAGCGAGTTGCAGTAATCCAGACGGGAGATGACAAGTGCCTGGATTAGGACCTGTGCCGCTTCCTGTGTAAGGCAGGGTCGTACTCTCCGAATGTTGTAGAGCATGAACCTGCAGGATCGGGTCACCGCCTTGATGTTAGCGGAGAACGACAGGGTGTTGTCCAGGGTCACGCCAAGGCTCTTCGCACTCTGGGAGGAGGACACAACGGAGTTGTCAACCGTGATGGCGAGATCATGGAACGGGCAGTCCTTCCCCGGGAGGACGAGCAGCTCCGTCTTGCCAGGGTTCAGCTTGAGGTGGTGATCCGTCATCCATACTGATATGTCGGCCAGACATGCAGAGATGCGATTCGCCACCTGGTTATCAGAAGGGGGAAAGGAGAAGATTAGTTGTGTATCGTCAGCGTAGCAATGATAGGAGAGGCCACGTGAGGATATGACAGAGCCAAGTGACTTGGTGTATAGGGAGAAAAGGAGAGGGCCTAGAACTGAGCACTGGGGGACACCAGTGGTGAGAGCACGTGGTGCGGAGACAGCTTCTCGCCACGCCACTTGGTAGGAGCGACCGGTCAGGTAGGACGCAATCCAGGAGTGAGCCGCGCCGGAGATGCCCAGCTCGGAGAGGGTGGAGAGGAGGATCTGATGGTTCACAGTATCAAAGGCAGCAGACAGGTCTAGAAGGACAAGAGCAGAGGAGAGAGAGTTAGCTTTAGCAGTGTGGAGAGCCTCCGTGACACAGAGAAGAGCAGTCTCAGTTGAATGACCAGTCCTGAAACCTGACTGGTTTGGATCAAGAAGGTCATTCTGAGAGAGATAGCAAGAGAGTTGACTAAAGACGGCACGCTCAATAGTTTTGGAAAGAAAAGAAAGAAGGGATACTGGTCTGTAGTTGTTGACATCAGTGGGATCGAGTGTTGGTTTTTTGAGAAGGGGTGCAACTCTCACTCTCTTGAAGACAGAAGGGACATAGCCAGCGGTCAAGGATGAGTTGATCAGCGAGGTGAGGTAGGGGAGAAGGTCACCGGAGATGGTCTGGAGAAGAGAGGAGGGGATGGGGTCAAGCGGGCAGGTTGTTGGGCGGCCAGCAGTCACCAGTCACAAGATTTTATCTGGAGAGAGAGGGGAGAAATAAGTCAAAGCATAGGGTAGGGCAGTGTGAGCAGGACCAGCAGTGTCATTAGACTTAACAAATGACGATCGGATGTCGTCAACCTTCTTTTCAAAGTGGTTGACGAAGTCATCCACAGAGAGGGGGGGGGGGAGGATTCAGCAGTGAGGAGAATGTGGCAAAGAGCTTCCTAGGGTTAGAGGCAGATGCTTGGAATTTAGAGTGGTAGAAAGTGGCCTTAGCAGCAGAAACAGATGAAGAAAATGTAGAGAGGAGGGAGTGAAAAGATGCCAGGTCGGCAGGGAGTTTAGTTTTCTTCCATTTCCGCTCAGCTGCCCGGAGCTCTGCTCTGTGAGCTCGCAATGAGTCATCAAGCCACGGAGCTGGAGGGGAGGACCGAGCCGGCCGGGAGGATAGGGGACACAGGGAGTCAAAGGATGCAGAAAGGGGAGGAGAGGAGGGTTGAGGAGGCAGAATCAGGAGATTGGAGGGAGAAGGATTGAGCAGAGGGAAGAGATGATAGGATGGAAGAGGAGAGAGTAGTGGGAGAGCGAAGGTTGCGGCGGCGTGTACCATCTGTGTAGGGGCAGAGTGAGTAGTGTTGGAGGAGAGCGAGAGAGAAAAGGATACAAAGTAGTGGTCGGAGACATGGAGGGGAGTTGCAGTGAGATTAGTAGAAGAGCAACATCTAGTAAAGATGAAGTCAAGCGTATTGCCTGCCTTGTGAGTAGGGGGGGACGGTGAGAGGGTGAGGTCAAAAGAGGAGAGGAGTGGAAAGAAGGAGGCAGAGAGAAATGAGTCAAATGTAGACATAGGGAGGTTGAAATCCCCCAAAACTGTGAAGGGTGAGCCATCCTCAGGAAAGGAACTTATCAAGGCGTCAAGCTCATTGATGAACTCTCCAAGGGAACCTGGACGGCGATAGATGACAAGGATATTAAGCTTAAATGGGCTAGTGACTGTGACAGCGTGGAATTCAAATGAGGAGATAGACAGATGGGTTAGGGGAAAATTTGAGAATGACCACTTGGGAGAGATGAGGATTCCTGTGCCACCACCCCTCTGACCAGATGCTCTCGGGGTATGCGAGAACACATGGTCAGACGAGGAGAGAGCAGTAGGAGTCGCAGTGTTTTCAGTGGTAATCCATGTTTCCGTCAGCGCCAGGAAGTCGAGGGACTGAGGGTAGCATAGGCTGGGATGAAGTCAGCCTTGTTGGCGGCAGAACGGCAGTTCCAGAGGCTGCCTGAGACCTGGAACTCCAGGTGTGTGGTGCGTGCAGGGACCACCAGGTTAGAGAGGCAGCAGCCACGCGGTGTGAGGCGTTTGTGTAGCCTGTGCGGAGAGGAGAGAACAGGGATAGGCAGAGGCATAGTTGACAGGCTGTAGCAGATGGCTACAATAATGCAGAGGAGATCGGAATGAAATGAACTAAACATCTGGGAAAGGAGAGAGCAGGGCCTCCCTCACCAAAAAAAATATAACTCTCCCAACTTCCACCTCAGAAACTATAATTGTTTCACTGAACCACCCAAATAAAACTCTCCCAACTTCCACTTTAGAAATTAGAATTGTTGTAAACTACAGCGGTTCAATGAATAGACTCAACTTACTTTATTCAGCTAGCTAACTATGACGCCATAGCTAACTAGCATGCTAGCATCCAATAACACACAGTTTAGCACCAATACTTGGTTACAAAAACTACCAGTAGTGTGTGAACACACTAAACAGATAATTCGTGTCCGTGTCTAGTTCTTTCATAACGCAGCAATAATTAAACGTTGGCTAGCTAGCACAAAGATATTGTATTTAGCTACCACAGTACAGCTAGCTGGTAGTGTTGGCTAGCTAGCAATGGCTGCTGTGTTGACTTTGTTTGAAAACGGCGTCGCTGCGAACGAATGTAGCTGGCTAAAAGGATATTGTTTTTAGTTGCTACCGTTGCTAATAGCTACTCGCCAGCTAATCCAGGAGGTGAGTTAGCTAGCTAGCTTCGTGCTACACCCGGCACCGCCGAATACAAAAGTAACCTACAATAACTACATACAACAACTACCCACAACAGCCCACGATGCCTACCTATACTACCTATTAATATACAGCCCACGATGCCTACCTATAATACCTAACTACAATCTAAATACATAGTTTAAGCCTTACTCGACAAAGCCCAAGCTATGTATAAAGCCAAACTTACCCAACGCCAGCTGTCTGGGTGGCAGACTGCAATCAGTAGCTGTAATTAAGTACAGCAGCTACCAACCACCTAACGTTAATGCCTCGGATAATGAGGTTAGAAAAACAGCTGAATGGTAGGCAGCTAGCTGGCTCAATCACAGGTACTCTTAAGCGTGAAATAACATTGGAAACAATTAACCACAGTTGCTAAAAGTTACCAGTAGCTACCCGCTAGCTAGCTAGCTAGCTTTGTTGGTCCAAGTAGTGGGTAAGCTAGCCTCGTGCTTCGCCGGGGTCCGCCGAATACAATACTTACCTACAATAACCTACAATAACCTACAATAACTACCTGAGTAAACTACCTATAATACCTAACTACAATACCTACCTACAATCTAAATACATGGTTTAAGCTTTACTCAACACCATATAAGAAGCCAAGCTTACCTCCTGCTAGAGAAAACACAACCTCTCCCGACAACCGCTCCCGTCCTTGGTTTACATATTGTGGTAAACTCTCTGTATTTACTCTGGTGAAGTCTTCTCTTGATTGTTGACTTTGACACAGATACGCCTACCTCCTGGAGGTTGTTCTTGATCTGGCCAACTGTTGTGAAGGGTTCTTTCTTCACCACGGTTGTTTTCTGTTGTCTTCCGGGCCTTTTGGTCTTCCTGAGCTCACCAGTGCATTCTTTCTTTTTAAGAATATACCAAATAGTTGATTTGGCCACACCTAATTTTTTTGCTATCTCTCTGATGTTTTTTATTTTATTTTTCAGCCTAATGATGGCTTGCTTCACTGGCGGTGACAGCTCTTTGGACTTCATATTGAGGGTTAACAGCAACAGATTCCAAATGCAAATGCCACACTTGAAATCAACTCTAGACCTTTTATCGGCTTACTTGTAAATGAACTAATGAGGGAATAACACACACCTGGCCATGGAACAGCTGAGCAGCCAATTGTCCAATTACTTTTGGTCCCTTAAAAGGGGGGGGGGGACCACATATAAAAAGTGCTGTAATTCCTACACCGTTCACCCCATTTGGATTTAAATACCCTCAACTTAAAGCTGAAAGTCTGCACTTTCAGTTCATATTCATTATATAATTTCAACTCCAATATACTGTGGTAGACAGCAAAAATAATAATAACTTGGTCAATGTCCAAATATTTATGGACTGACAGTCAATTAAAGGCAGAAATAGAAACATCCTATAGTGGGCACTGCAGAGCTTAATCTAATTCTCCCAGGCTTTCAAAATAAGGTTAAAGGGGACATCCATGGGAGGAAATTCCATGGGAACCAGTCAAACTGATAGATTTAGGGGAAAATCAATTTAACCAACACATTTTGGCCCTAAAAACAGTTCCAGAGTGATATTAGTATACCTTTAATGAGAGATGATTTGTCATTCTCGTTAGACTCACGTATTGTTATCCTCATTCCAGAAACATCCGTCGGCGAGATTGGTTGCCCTGAGTAACCGCTGAAATCTTCCCTCTGTAAAGGCTGTTACCATGACAGCAACTGCAAAGAAGTCAAGATGGTACTTATTTGCTTGATAAATAAGGATATATTCATAACATGTTATTTAAATGAATCTATTGTCTAACCCCACATGTAATATAACCACTGAAATGACATTTTCTTCTGTCCTTTCCATCCTCAACATACCTCACCAGATCTCCTTCTGCTTCATTTATATGGGCCATTTGTCATGCCATGAGGTCAGCATCTATCTTGGATCATTAAGTCGGAGACAGATCTCATATTGAGGAGTCTCGCAATGAAACTCAGAGGTCAATATCCAAACGCATTTCCAATGCATAATTATTAATGGCCAGTTGGGAGATTAGGAGATGGTCAAGCCTCTCATGGAGGAAACAGCTGTGTGCCGTGCTTAATGTGCAGGTTGCATGTCGGCAAAATAGGGGTCAGCCAATGGGGAAGGGAGGAACCCAGTGGGCATACGAAGTGATAAAGACGTCTTTTACCGATTGAAATCTGGTCGGGACGTCTTATAACCAGATCACAACCAGATTAAGACGTTTTATTAATTACGTATTTTTGCCGTCATGAAAAAGACAACTTATTTTGGATGATATGTGGTTTTTGGTTGAAATCTGTACTACTGACCAGTTATCTATATGCTTCTCAATTAATAGATACCAATCTATACAAACATGTGCATAGTGTTTGTGGGCCATGCATCCATTGCATATAAAACACTAGAACCATTACAATTAAACACATTTGAGTAAACACACTTTTTGCATGATTCAGCTAGCACAACAGCTGGCAGAGCGCACCAAAGCGGGTTAGGGTCATACTCTCGGCTCCCGCTAATGGTACTCGGGCCGAGTCCACTTCAGCTTATCCAGCCCGATTTAACTTTTTCAGGAGTACCAGGTTTTTATTGGGCAGGTGATTAAATACCAATAAAAAAAATAAAAAAATACCTCAAATTTTTGACAGTCTCTGCGGGTCCTATAACTATCAGAGATGGTCCCTAATTTAGAGAATCTCCGATGCTATAAATGCTTTTGCTTTTACTACATGCTATGGCAGCTTTTTTCGTAGTTGCACCCAATTGAAAAGTGCACATTCACTTCCATCACATATTTTTCTAGGCTACCAACATGTAAGATAAACATGCACAAAAATACATGATACCCTTACAACACTTTAATGCTGTTCAAATGCAGTAAAACTGCAGTACAATGAAATAATGGTTGTTTAATTAATGATATCTGGTAGCTTGCTGTGTGTGTTGGTTTCTAATGGTAATCTTTTATCTGTGTTAGCTAATTGCACAGTTTATTGTGCTGCACATTTTATTCTGTTCCACTGAATGCATTTTTGATGTTCTATTAGGACTAACTCAATTTTCTTTCAGAATTTAAAGTTATAGATCTGTCATTCTCATTGAAAGCAAGTCTAAGAGGCGATAGATCTGTTCTATGTGTGCTGTTTCTATGCTTCCCATGCTTAAGTTGAGTTTTTCTGTCTTTTACTATCGGTTTTGTACACCAGCTTCAAACAGCTGAAAATACAATATTTTGGTTATGGAAAATCTATTTCACAGTGGTTTAGATGGTACAATAATTCTCTACACTATGCTTGTATGTTTTGTCACATAAACTGAAATTAGGTGAACTATTTGAATATTAGCAACCAGGAAATGGCGGAACGATTTCTGCATATTGCATCTTTAATAAATAGCACATAGGCCTATGTCTTTGATTGGAATATCCTACTACAATCCACCAGGATGTACAAAACATTATTTCTATCACATTTATTTCCATCAATAATTCGTTAAAAATTATTGCACCTGAATTTGACCCTGAAAATATAAACTATTATATTTTCCCTTAAAGCTTTTAACCAATTAACATAATGTGTGCAGTAATTTTATTTTAATTTCAGTAGCTAAATAAGGAGGTAGGCATATCAGTTCCAGCTAAACTTGGAATCTGTGCTTCACTGTGCAGCAATAAATCTCTGTGTGCAGACAGCCTGCTCGAGCGCATTGGTCAACATTCTAAATGGCCATTGGAAAACAGCGCCTGGTAGGCTACACAATAACACAGCTGGAAAACAATGAGTTTCTCAAAATGTACACCAAAAACTTTGAAAATATTTGACTGCTAAGTGGTAGTCCCTGTTCTCCTGCATTCTTGTTTTACTTTTGTAAGTAAAGCTGTGGTTTGTTGGAGGGAAGAACGCCAAGGAACGATTTGCTAGCTAGCTAACGTTAGCTAATTTAGCAGGCTAATTTTAGTTAGCTAACGTTAGCTCTCTGGCTAATCCTCCATGGACATGGTAAGTTAAAATGTTTACCTGTTGTAGCCATTGGTTGTAGCTAACATTAGTTAGCTAATGTTTTGACATTTTGATATCTGTTTAGTTAATAACAGTAAATGTGTGTGTCTGTGTGTGAGAGAGAGAGGGAGAGACAGAGAGAGATTATGATCGCAATAACTTTAGAAAATATTGTCATCATTTCAACATTGTGTCATGCTAGCATTGTGTGTCTATGTCAGAGAGAGAGAGAGAGAGAGAGAGAGAGAGAGAGAGAGAGAGAGAGAGAGAGAGAGAGAGAGAGAGAGAGAGAGAGAGAGAGAGAGAGAGAGAGAGAGAGAGAGAGAGAGAGAGAGAGAGAGAGAGAGAGAGAGAGAGAGAGAGAGAACGTTACAACTCTCAACTGCCTTTTTCAATATCCTGAATCTTCTAGCTTGGATGGAAGGATGGAGGAGGGAACAAAGGGAAGGAGTACAGAAGTTAGCCTGCTGACCAAGTAATGCAAATAGCCTATGTATTTCTGCTTCTCTCCGTCTGTCTGCCTGACTGCCAGATTGCTGAGGGGCAACATAGTCAATGTACTTGCTAAGCTAATTCTAACTGTGAAGACCTTAGACCTGTTCCTGAAACAGGTCAATGACCTGATGCATGGCCTCTACAGCAGTGCTTGGCCACCCACTCAGTTACCAGTGACCTATTCAGCCACATCCCAGGGAGCGAGAGCAGAACCACCCCTCATTAAATCCATAGTCATTGAAAGTAAGTTTTGTGTGAAATTATTGATTTTTTCTGTTTGATACTGTTCAATGTGTATTGATTCCTACTATCCAGCTTTGTAAGAGCTAGGTTTGTACTAGCTGTGCTGAATTTCAATAATGTTTTTTCTTGTAAAAACATCTCAAGGATGATCAATGGAAACAGGGTGCACCTTAGCTCAATTTCGAGTCTCATAGCAAAGGGTATGAATGCTTATGTAAATAAGGTATTTCGGTAAATCTAAAAACGTGTTTTTGGTTTGACATTATTGGGTAGTGTGTGTAGATTGATGAGGGGGAAAAAATACAATTTAATCAATTTTAGAATAAGGCTGTAATGTAACACAATGTGGAAAAAGTCAAGGGGTCTGAATACTTTCCGAATGCACTGTATATGAACAAGATGCTCTTTTTTGAAGACATCTCTAAGCTATAACTGCCACAAACTTCTTCAACTAGTCCCATGGAAATACTTTTAGCCAGCTGAGTCCACAAGGTTTCTTCAGGAAAAATGTTATTTTTAAAATCTAAAATGGATAAAGTTGTAATGCGTTGATTCTCTTCACTGCAGATCTGACCCATCAGACGACTCTTCAATAGGGCCACTATGCTCCAGATCGCCTTCTGTGCTCAAAGATCGTGGTCCTCTGTAGCTCAGCTGGTAGAGCGCGGTGCTTGTAACGCCAAGGTAGTGGGTTCGATCCCCGGGACCACCCATACACAAAAATGTATGCACGCATGACTGTAAGTCGCTTTGGATAAAAGCGTCTGCTAAATGGCATATTATTATTTATTATTATTATCATTGATGAAGATCCACACAGCTCTTATTAATTATTAATCAAATAAAACAATCAGCCTTTATATACTCTGTGTCCCAGTCTTTCAATGCATGTAATGTCTGTGGGTGAATTATGAAACCAATTACTATATGCAGATGTGAAAAAAAATGGTGATGTACACTACCGTTCAAAAGTTTGGGGTCACTTAGAAATGTCTTTGTTTTCGATAGAAAAGCAATTTATTTGTCCATTAAAATAACATCAAATTGATCAGAAATACAGTGGAGACATTGTTAATGTTGTAAATGGCTATTGTAGCTGGAAAAGGCTGATTTTTTATGGAATATCTACATAGTGTTCCAATGGCACGTTGTGTTTGCTAATCCAAGTTTATCATTTAAAAAGGCTAATTGATCATTAGAAAACCCTTTTGCAATTATGTTAGCACAGCTGAAAACTGTTGTGCTGATTAAAGAAGCAATAAAACTGGCCTTCTTGAGACTAGTTGAGTATCTGGAGCATCAGCAACTGTGGGTTCGATTACAGAATCAAAATGGCCAGAAACAAATAACTTTCTTCTGAAACTCGTCAGTCTATTCTTGTTCTGAGAAATGAAGGCTATTCCATGCGAGAAATTGCCAAGAAACTGAAGATCTCGTACAACGCTGTGTACTACTCCCTTCACAGAACAGCGCAAACTGGCTCTAACCAGAATAGAAAGAGGAGTGGGAGGCCCCGGTGCACAACTGAGCAAGAGGACAAATACATTAGACTGTGTCTAGTTTGAGAAACAGACGCCTCACAGGTCCTCAACTGGCAGCTTCATTAAATAGTACCCGCAAAACACCAGTCTCAACATCAACAGTGAAGAGGCGACTCCGGGATGCTGACCTTCTAGGCAGAGTTGCAAAGAAAAAGCCATATCTCAGACTGGCCAATAAAAAGAAAAGATTAAGATGGGCAAAAGAACACAGACACTGGATAGAGGAAGATTGGAAAAAAGTGTTATGGACAGACAAATCGAAGTTTGAGGTGTTCGGATCACAAAGAAGAACATTTGTGAGACGCAGACCAAATGAAAAGATGCTGGTGGAGTGCTTGATGCCATCTGTCAAGCATGGTGGAGGCAATGTGATGGTCTGGGGGTGGTTTGGTGGTGGTAAAGTGGGAGATTTGTACAGGGTAAAAGGGATCTTGAAGAAGGAAGGCTATCACTCCATTTTGCAACGCCATGCCATACCCTGTGGACGGCGCTTGATTGGAGCCAATTTCCTCCTACAACAGGACAATAACCCAAAGCACAGCTCCAAACTATGCAATAACTATTTAGGGAAGAAGCAGTCAGCTGGTATTCTGTCTATAATGGAGTGGCCAGCACAGTCACCGGATCTCAACCCTATTGAGCTGTTGTGGGAGCAGCTTGACCGTATGGTACGTAAGAAGTGCCCATCAAGCCAATCCAACTTGATGTGCTTCAGGAAGCATGGGGTGAAATCTCTTCAGATTAACTCAACAAATTGACAACTAGAATGCCAAAAGTCTGCAAGGCTGTAATTGCTGCAAATGGAGGATTCTTTGACGAAAGCAAAGTTTGAAGGACACAATTATTATTTATTTAAAAAATCATTATTTCTAACCTTGTCAATGACTACATTTCCTATTCATTTTGCTATATTTCCTATTGTAACTCATTTCATGTATGTTTTCATGGAAAACAAGGAAATGTCTAAGTGACCCCAAACTTTTGAATGGTAGTGTAGATTCGTTTTTGTCACGGTTCTCTAAGACAGAACCCAGAAGCAGACCAGGACAAGGTGAGTTGAACGATGGTGAGTATTTATTTACAGATTCAAAAAAGATGCAGAATAATCCAGGAGACGGAGCGGGCGGCGGATATGAGTTGGTGGAGGTGAAGTGGCAGATCCAATGATGGCACGGCAGCCGCCGACAACCAGGCAGGGGTTGGGTGAAGGTTCCGGGAGAATGACTGTAGACAGAAAAAAACGGAGGTAAGTACACGGCAGGCCAACAAGGTGCAAAACAACAAAACTAACGCTAATAACTCAGAGGCTGATACGTTGACAAAACATACTGTTCATGGCTAACGATCCGGCAGGGAATGGATGTCAGGTCAGAGCTTATGAAGGGGTGATGATCAGGACCAGGTGTGGCGAGGCTGATGAGAAGCAGGTGCGGGTAATCGAGAGATCACCCGCCTAGCAACGTCGCCCAGCAACCGGACAGGGTGCGTTCAGGAACCTTCAGGAAACAGGAGATACAGAGCAGAAAAACAGCAACACAGGCAGGAACAGACTCAGGACGCAGTGTTCATGACAGTACCCCCCCTCCGATGAACGCCACCGGGCGGACTACCCGGAGCGCCAGGATGGAGGCGGTAGAAGTCACGAAGGAGGTCAGCATCAAGGATCTGACGCCGAGGAATCCAACTCCTCTCCTCAGGACCATACCCCTCCCAGTCCACGAGATACTGAAAACCCGGCCCCGCCGTCTGGAATCCATGATGCGGCGCACCGTGTAGACAGGACCTCCTCCGATCATCCGAGGAGGAGGAGGCGGAGGGGGCAACAGAGGGCTGAGGAGAACAGGCTTGAGGCAGGAGACATGGAAGGTGGGATGGACTCTGAGCGTCCTAGGCAACTTGAGTCGAACCACAACCGGATTAATCACTCTCTCCACAAACGGACCAATGAACCTCGGCGACAGTTTCCTTGACTCAGTCCGCAGAGGAAGGTCCCGTGTAGCCAACCAGACCCTATCTCCGATGGCATAAGCGGGGGCTGGAATACGGCGACGATTCGCCTGGAGCTGATACCGGTCAGAAACTCGAAGGAGGGCCTTTCTGGCCCGATGCCAGGTCCGGTGGCAACGACGAATGTGGGCCTGGACAGAGGGAACCGAGAGATCCTTCTCCTGAGAAGGAAACAAGGGGGGTTGGTAGCCATATAGGCACTGGAAGGGAGACATCCCAGTGGCAGAAGTAGGGAGAGTATTGTGGGCATACTCCACCCAAGGCAACTGAGAGACCCAAGAGGTGGGGTTGGAGGAAACAAGGCAGCGCAGCGTGGATTCCATCTTCTGGTTGGCTCTCTCCGCCTGTCCATTGGATTGGGGGTGAAATCCAGATGTGAGACTGACTGTAGCTCCAATGGCCAAACAGAAGGACTTCCAGACAGCAGAGGTGAACTGAGGACCACGGTCGGAAACTATGTCACTGGGCAATCCGTGAACCCTGAAAACCTCCCTAACCAGGATCTTGGACGTCTCAGAGGCAGAGGGAAGCTTGGAGATGGGCACAAAGTGGGCGAACTTGCTGAATCTGTCCACAATAGTCAGAATGACCGTGTTCCCCTCAGAAGAGGGCAACCCAGTGACAAAGTCCAGGGCCAGATGCGACCATGGTCGCCGGGGGATAGGTAGGGGGTGAAGAAGTCCAGAGCTGGGCCGATTGGCACTCTTATTCTGCGCACAAACTGGACAGGCAGCAACAAACCTCCGAGTATCTTCTCCCATGGCAGGCCACCAAAATCGTCTGCGTAGAAGCGCCATCGTCCGAGCCACGCCAGGGTGGCAAGCCATCTTGCTGGCGTGGGACCATTGGAGGACAGCCGAACGGACCGACTCAGGCACAAACAACCGACCGGGTGGACCGTTACCGGGGCCGGGCTGCGTCCGAAGGGCCGCCATAACCTCCTCCTCAATCCTCCACATAACGGCTCCTACGACAAGGTTCCGGGGAAGAATCGTCTCAGTCTTGGCCCCACTCTCCTCCGTCTTGGAGAACATCCGGGACAAGGCGTCCGCCTTGCCGTTCTTAGACCCCGGTCGGAACGTCAAGGAAAAATTAAAGCGTCCAAAAAACAACGACCACCTGGCCTGACGGGAGTTGAGACGTTTAGCCGATTGCGCGTAAGCAAGATTCTTGTGGTCAGTCCAGACAACAATTGGTTGCTCCGCCCCCTCCAACCAGTGGCGCCACTCCTCCAAGGCAAGTTTCACTGCGAGAAGCTCCCGGTTACCCACATCGTAGTTCCTCTCCGCAGACGAAAGACGACGAGAGTAGTAGGCGCAGGGATGGAGTTTACCGTCAGTGGAGCATCGCTGGGACAGGATGGCGCCAACCCCCACATCAGACGCATCCACCTCAACGACAAACTGACGGGCAGTGTCAGGTTGAGAGAGAATCGGAGCGTTGGTGAATCGCCTCTTCAAATCCAGAAATGCTCGGTCCGCCTCAGGATTCCAACTGAAGGTTCTGGTACTAGAAGTCAGGGTGGTTAAAGGAGCGGCCACACGGCTGTAATCACTGATAAATCTACGATAGAAATTCGCAAACCCCAGAAACCTCTGGAGCTGCAATCTCGTTCCGGGCTGGGCCCAATCCAGAACCGCCCTAACCTTCTCTTGGTCCATCCTAATCTCTCCCCTGGAGATGATGTACCCGAGGAAGGATGTAGTGTGGGCGTGAAATTCACACTTCTCGGCCTTCACAAACAGGCGATTCTCCAACAATCGCTGCAGAACCTGCTTGACATGCTGGACGTGGCTGGAAAGCTCCTTAGAGAAGATAAGAATGTCATCCAGGTAAACAAACACAAAAATACCGATCATATCTCTCAGGACGTCATTCACCATACTCTGGAACACTGCTGGAGCATTGGTCAGTCCAAACGGCATCACCTGATACTCGAAATGACCCATCTGTGTATTGAAACCAGTCAACCACTCGTCCCCCTCTCTGATCCGGACCAGATGATACGCATTGCGTAGGTCCAGCTTGGTGAACACCGTAGCACCCTGTAAGGAGTCGAAAGCAGAGCTCATCAAGGGCAGGGGATACTTGTTCTTCACCGTGATATCATTCAACCCCCGATAATCAATACAAGGTCGAAGAGAGCCATCCTTCTTACTCACAAAGAAGAATCCTGCCCCCAGGGGTGATGACGAGGGACGAATGAGACCAGCAGCTAGGGACTCCTTTATGTAGGTCTCCAAAGCTTCACGTTCAGGTCGGGAGATGCGGTATAACAGTCCCTTGGGATAGACAGCTCCAGGGAACAGGTTTATGGCACAATCATATGGTCGGTGGGGAGGGAGTGACAGAGCCCTCTGCTTACTGAACACTTCCCCCAAATCGTGATATGTTTCGGGAACCAGGGACAAATCTGTGGGGTTAGCCTCAATGACCTGACTGGGAACAGAATGGAAACAGGCAGTCTTGAGGCAGTTAGCATGACAATCAATGCTCCAACTAGTTACCTTGCCAGTCACCCAATCGAACGTGGGATTGTGTTCCTTCAGCCAGGGGTATCCAAGGACCAGAGAAACATGGGGAGAAGGCAGAATGAAGAATGAGATAACCTCAGAATGATTCCCTGACAACAGCATCTTAACCGGTTCAGTCCTCATCGTGATACGTGCCAGACTACTGCCGTTCAGAGTGGTAGCTTAAATGGCTTCCGGTAGTCGCTCCTTGGGAAGCCCCAGCTGTTCCACCACGTCGGCATCAATAAAGCTGCCATCGGCACCTGAATCGATGAAAGCGTTAATCGCTAAACTCTGATTCCTGTTCATGAGGGTAGCCGGAAAACGGGGTCTGACAGGGGTATTGAGAGGTTGAAACCGGCTCGCTAAAAGTCCTCCCAAACTTAGCGAGCCGGGCAGTTTGACGGCCGCTGGGAACAAGTGGAGATGTAATGTCTCGAACTACCACAGTAGAGGCAGCGGTTGGTCTCACGTCTATGTTGGCGCTCCTCCTTGGTTAACCCGTGCCGCCCCACTTGCATGGGTTCAGAATCTGGAGGCAGGACCTCTCCACTAATCCCGTGTGGTGGACAATGATCGACGCGTTCTGGTCCACCTCCTGACCCGACTGGGAACCGAGAAGCTGATTGATTGGACGGGCCCCATTGCTTCTCCCTCCTTCTCTCTCGAACTCTGTTATCTACCCGAATAGACAAAGCTACCAAACTGTCCAGGTCACTAGGCTCCGGATAGGAGATCAGCTCATCCTTGAGTTGCTCCGACAACCCCTGATAAAAGGCTGCTTGCAGTGACTCTTCATTCCACCCACTCTCCACAGCCAATGTCCTGAATTCGATTACGAAGTCGGCAACTCTGCGAGCTCCTTGGCGAAGAGAAAACAGGCGCTTAGCTGCGTCCTTACCTCGGACTGGATGGTCAAACAGCTTCCTCATCTCTGCCGTGAACTCCTGGTATGACGCCATGCAGGTGTCCTGTCGTTCCCATACGGCTGAAGCCCACTCCAGGGCTCTACCACGCAGCAATTCAATAACAAAGGCTATCCTAGCCTTGTCTGTGGCATAAGAGTGGGGCTGTAGATCGAACACTAATCCACACTGCATAAGAAAGGAACGGCATCTTCCCAAATCCCCTTCATACTTATCAGGCGTCGGAACCTTGGGCTCACGGAAGGGCACAGCTCCAGAAGCGGCAGGCGAGAGGGGTGAAACCGGTGGTGGATTCTCCACCGGCAAACTGAGCTGAGCCTGGATCTTCGTCAGACTGGTAGAAAAACTCCGAACCGACAACGCTATCTCCTGTAGCGCCGTGCTGTGTTGTCCCAACATCCTTTCCTGATTGGTAATGGCATGGCGAACAGAGTCCAGGTCCGCTGGGTTCATTTCTGTCCGGATCGTTCTGTCACGGTTCTCTAAGACAGAACCCAGAAGCAGACCAGGACAAGGTGAGTTGAACGATGGTGAGTATTTATTTACAAATTCAAAAAAGATGCAGAATAATCCAGGAGACGGAGCGGGCGGCGGAGATGAGTTGGTGGAGGTGAAGTGGCAGATCCAATGATGGCACGGCAGCCGCCGACAACCAGGCAGGGGTTGGGTGAAGGTTCCGGGAGAATGACTGTAGACAGAAAAAAACGGAGGTAAGTACACGGCAGGCCAACAAGGTGCAAAACAACAAAACTAACGCTAGTAACTCAGAGGCTGATACGTTGACAAAACATACTGTTCATGGCTAACGATCCGGCAGGGAATGGATGTCAGGTCAGAGCTCATGAAGGGGTGATGATCAAGACCAGGTGTGCCGAGGCTGATGAGAAGCAGGTGCGGGTAATCGAGAGATCACCCGCCTAGCAATGTCGCCCGGCAACCGGACAGGGTGCGTTCAGGAACCTTCAGGAAACAGGAGATACAGAGCAGAAAAACGGCAACACAGGCAGGAACAGACTCAGGACGCAGGGTTCATGACAGTTTTGTCCATTGCTTGATCTATTTTAAATGTAAGAATATGTTGCAGATTTAAACTTTAATTGGTGACTATGGAAACAAATAGAAATGTAATGAACAATGTTTTCAATATCCAACTTTATCCTCTGCAATACTTTCTACAGCAGGTAATAAGCTGTAGTCAGGTGGTTATTACCAGGTTAGGATGAGATCTATGACCAGTACATAATATAGTGGTCAGAATTATGACCAGCTGGTCAGATAGAGGTCACAATTATGACCAACTGGGCATATGGTGGTCAGAAAAAGACATAAAAAGCCTGTCATTTTCAATCAGTTTGCGACCAGAATAAGACCTTATACTGACATCTTTTCAACTAGGTTCTGCCCACTGGGAAGATGGATAGATATTCCACAATTAGGAAACGGAGCACCGAGCACGCCCCCATTCACATTGACTGGGCTGTAGTGGAGCGGGTCGAGAGCTTCATGTTCCTGTCTCCACATCACTAAGGATTTAACATGGTCCAAACACACCAACACAGTCTTGAAGAGGGCACAACAACGCCTCGTCCCCCTCAGGACGCTGAGACTTCTAAATAAGACTGCTAAATAGCTAATCATTTGGCTACCTGGACTACCTGCATTGACCCTTTTTAACAAACTTTCTTACACTGACTCTATGCACACACACTGGACTCTACCCACACACTCACACATACTTACACTGACACCCCAACATACACACACACACACAAACACACACACACACACACACACACACACACACACACACACACACACACACACACTACATACGCCCAAACACACACATAACATGCACACACATGCATACTGACGACACACACACACTTCCACACTGTATATAGATGGCTTCCTGCCATCCAGGACCTCTATACCAGGCGGTCAGAGGAAGGCCCTCAAAATTGTCAAAGACTCCAGCCACCCTAGTCATAGACTGTTCTCTCTGCTACCGCACGGCAAGCGGTACCGGAGCGCCAAGTCTAGGTCCAAAAGGCTTCTCAACAGCTTCTACCCCCAAGCCATAAGACTCCTGAACAGCTAATCATGGCTACCCGGACTATTTTCACTGCCCCCCCCCACCCCCACCCCATCATTTTAAGCTGCAGCTAATCTGTTAATTATTTATGCATAGTCACTTTAACTATACATGTACATATTACCTCAACTACCTGCACCGGTACCCCCCTGTATATAGCCTCCCTACTGTTATTTTATTTTACTTCTGCTCTTTCTTGCTCAACACTTTTTTGTTGTTGTTGTTTTATTTTACTTTTTTATTAAAAAATAAATGCATTGTTGGATAAGGGCTGTAAGTAAGCATTTCACGGTAATGTCTACACCTGTGGTATGTGATTTGATTTGATTTGATTTATAGCCATGTTATTACCTCTTATCCCTGCACATCCACTCAGTACTGGTACTCCCTGTATATAGCCATGTTATTACCTCTTATCCCTTCACATCCACTCAGTACTGGTACTCCCTGTATATAGCCATGTTATTACCTATTATCCCTGTGTATTTATTCCTTCTGTCACTATGTCTATTTTTTATATATACAAAAATCTCTGCGTTGTTGGAAAATGACCCTTAAGTAAGCATTTCACTGTTAGTCTACCCTTGTTGTCTACGAAGCATGTGACAAATAACATTTGATTTTATTTATTAATCTTACTGTGATTGATCTATCACAAATGTGTCTGTTTTTATGAGGAGAAGTTAACCTTTTGATACCATGTGAATAATTTAGGGGAAGGGGGTTATTTCTCAGATATCTGGAAAAATCATTGAGTTTACTTTAATGAGCAATGGGTATACTGTTTGATTAATCTCACATTCTTTAGTCATTGTGGTAAATCTGTGATAAATGTGTATAGGGATAGACAGATTTAGACTACTACAAATAATATCACAAATACATCATTGTGTGAGTCATATAAACATTTATTTAGTTTGTAAATTGTAAACTTGCAAATTACATACATGGTCAGTTTGTTAACCCATTTACACATGATATATGGTGTTGAACATGTAGTGATATGTGAGATTGTCAAAAGGTACAATTCTCGTAGTGGCAATGTCATATAACCATCTGAACAAGGACACAGTTTTTCACATATCAACAGTGGTCTTTTAGAGAGAAAATAATACCATAATATCAAAGGTAATATTTAGTATTTAATATTACAGTTAGCCTCATTTCAGTTTATGTGATAAAACAAGCAGTGTAGAGAATCATTGTATAATCCAAACCGCTGGGAAATATATTTTCAATATCCAAAAATATTGTATTTTCAGCAGTTTGAAGCTGGTGTACAAAACCGAAAGTAAAAGATGCAAAAACAAAATTTAAGAACGGGAAGCATAGAAATAGCGCACATAGAACATATCTTCCACTTCTTAGACTTGCTTTCAATGAGAATTACAGATCTATAACTCACTTTTCTATGTGAACTTGGTCGGGTCGCACAAAAAGTTACATACCGTAGCTTTAATAAACTTTCATAGATATAATATACTGTATTTAAAATCATATAAGCAATTTTTAACATGCAATTGTAAACTTTGTGCCGATGCCATCTTATCAATCTTGCGAGCAAGTTCCTGCTCTTAGTGACAAAAAGCAGAGGATCTGGCTATGTACACTAATATTTTTAATAAATTATTTATTTTATCTATTTTTAGGGTGTTTTCACATATGAAATGCGGTACCCTGGTGCGGTTCTCTGGAGCGTTTGAGAGAGTTCGACATAATACGTTTGGGTTTCACAATGCAATTTATTTAACTTATCAGAATGCATTTTGGAATTCTGGGACTGTCTACGTTAAAACCCTGCTAGCTTAAACATGGAGACCAATTTACAATTATTTGTAATTTCTCTTATGATTTCCTTGAACTAAGTACTACAACAGTATTCTATTTTTTTTTCTTTATTGATTTTCAAATTGTCAAATAATTTATACCATTCATCTCACGAATTACACCTGTGATGGATGTTTGCTCTTCCTAGTGCCAATAATGATGAATTAATGGATGATATGATTGTTCTAGTATATAGATTAATATAAACAGATCAACAAATAAATAACTTTAAGGAAGAATGGATCAAAATACAAGATGCTCACAAGCAAAGGTGTGTTCTACTAGCCCTTCAATTCCATCCCTGATCACAAGTACACGGACCAATAGATGACGTTGAAGAAGAGGAAGGAGAAGGGGAAGAGGGCTCGGGCGTAGAGGTCGACCCGCTTGGCGGCTGAGGGAATGACGGGCTTGGGCGGCGGACGTTTCTTGGCCTTGGCCTGGCTTTTGCTCAGGCCATGGGGCAAGGTAATGGGCTTCCCGTAGCAGTCAAAGTTCGAAAGCTCAAAGTCCCGCGGCAGTGAGCCCACAATGCTGAAGTCGTTGGTGCGCAGGTCCGACTTGGAGGTGCACACCTTTTTGCACCGGGTCTCTGCCCCCTGGAAAAGGGAAAGGTGGTAAACATAACTTTGTTTATGGGAAAGTGGCTTTTTGCTGACAGAGTACCCACCCAACAATCACACCACACACACACATTCACGGAAGGCTGTGGGGAGCATATGGTCAGGTAAAAAGCAGCACCCCTTGAGCAGGTTAGAGGTTAAGTGCCTTGCTCAAGTGCACAATGGCATTGGTGGTGAGATAGTGATGGGTGCAATTGCAAACATTTCATTATTCCCACTACTCCAAACATTCCCGTCCAGTCACTCTCCAGCTCTCTGACTTTCTCTCAGCTAATGGCATCATACATCTCGGCAGCCAGCAGTCAGCTAGAGCTCTAATCACATCCCATGTCATCCTCCTCCCTTACTGCCAACCACCAATGCTGAGCCATAGTGTCCAGAGCCAGAGAGACAGTAGTGATAAGCTGACCCGAGTGGAGCCTGACTCAACGGGGGGAAACTCAAATACCCTGTTCTGTTTGTCATTTCCAGAGACTTCACAGTGTCACATTCATAAAAGGAGTTGTTGAAGCTCATGAGGAATGCAAATGGCTGCCACAGATCACCTGACCACCTGGCCCTTATTACCAGGAGAACGGGGAGACGATGGAGGAGTCAAGGACTTGTCTGGCTCCAGTTTGTAAAGGAAGTGCAATGATGCTTGCCATACCCTTTGTATGTCTCAAAGCCTGTCCTCCAACCCCCTCCAATCAAGGAATACCTTAATTCGTGTGACATTCTGACAAGTTAATTTATGACTGTTCTTTGCCAACCCTGTCAGGACCGTTTGGTGTGGTTTCAGTCAGATCTATTCTGTTGTATGGTTCTAGTGTGGTTGTAGGGTAGGATGGTGCTAACATGCCTACGTTCTGAAGACATTGGCTGTGTTGTGCGTTCCCTATGGAGATAGCGCATAAGGTGTCATGCTTCAAACGTCAGAGCGATGGATCAGCTACATTCCTCTGTATATGATCTTACTCGGAGACACTTTGAGTGACGCTGGGTTGCGAGACACATGGGGTTGATCATTATTGGATGTCCATATATATCGGCATATACAGTGGGGGAAAAAAGTATTTAGTCAGCCACCAATTGTGCAAGTTCTCCCACTTAAAAAGATGAGAGAGGCCTGTAATTTTCATCATAGGTACACGTCAACTATGACAGACAAATTGAGAATTTTCTTTACAGAAAATCACATTGTAGGATTTTTAATGAATTTATTTGCAAATTATGGTGGAAAATAAGTATTTGGTCACCTACAAACAAGCAAGATTTCTGGCTCTCACAGACCTGTAACTTCTTTTTTAAGAGGCTCCTCTGTCCTCCACTCGTTACCTGTTTTAATGGCACCTGTTTGAACTTGTTATCAGTATAAAAGACACCTGTCCACAACCTCAAACAGTCACACTCCAAACTCCACTATGGCCAAGACCAAAGAGCTGTCAAAGGACACCAGAAACAAAATTGTAGACCTGCACCAGGCTGGGAAGACTGAATCTGCAATAGGTAAGCAGCTTGGTTTGAAGAAATCAACTGTGGGAGCAATTATTAGGAAATGGAAGACATACAAGACCACTGATAATCTCCCTCGATCTGGGGCGTCCACGCAAGATCTCACCCCGTGGGGTCAAAATGATCACAAGAACGGTGAGCAAAAATTCCAGAACCACACGGGGGGACCTAGTGAATGACCTGCAGAGAGCTGGGACCAAAGTAACAAAGCCTACCATCAGTAACACACTACGCCGCCAGGGACTCAAATCCTGCAGTGCCAGACGTGTCCCCCTGCTTAAGCCAGTACATGTCCAGGCCCGTCTGAAGTTTGCTAGAGTGCATTTGGATGATCCAGAAGAGGATTGGGGGAGAATGTCATATGGTCAGATGAAACCAAAATAGAACTTTTTTGGTAAAAACTCAACTCGTCGTGTTTGGAGGACAAATAATGCTGAGTTGCATCCAAAGAACACCATACCTACTGTGAAGCATGGGGGTGGAAACATCATGCTTTGGGGCTGTTTTTCTGCAAAGGGACCAGGACGACTGATCCGTGTAAAGGAAAGAATGAATGGGGCCATGTATCGTGAGATTTTGAGTGAAAACCTCCTTCCATCAGCAAGGGCATTGAAGATGAAACGTGGCTGGGTCTTTCAGCATGACAATGATCCCAAACACACCGCACAGGCAACGAAGGAGTGGCTTCGTAAGAAGCATTTCAAGGTCCTGGAGTGGCCTAGCCAGTCTCCAGATCTCAACCCCATAGAAAATCTTTGGAGGGAGTTGAAAGTCCGTGTTGCCCAGCGACAGCCCCAAAACATCACTGCTCTAGAGGAGATCTGCATGGAGGAATGGGCCAAAATACCAGCAACAGTGTGTGAAAACCTTGTGAAGACTTACAGAAAACGTTTGACCTGTGTCATTGCCAACAAAGGGTATATAACAAAGTATTGAGAAACTTTTGTTATTGACCAAATACTTATTTTCCACCATAATTTTAAAATAAATTCATTAAAAATCCTACAATGCGATTTTTTGGATTTTTTTTCCTCATTTTGTCTGTCATATATGATGAAAAATACAGGCCTCTCTCATCTTTTTAAGTGGGAGAACTTGCACAATTGGTGGCTGACTAAATACTTTTTTTCCCCACTGTACAAAGGGTGCCATTTTGACCATGCAGTGGTGTTTTGCATTGGTGTGGTGTCTGGCAGTTTCTTTCTGAATGAGATGAGAATGCAACAGATACACAATTATCTTCTGCATTGTCTTTTGATGGCACCCATAGACAGTGGCAAAATATCCCTAATGTTGTTGTTTTGGAGCTGTAATCTGGATTCTGGAAGTCTTCTCTTGTGTTTTCTTTGGTGAATCGACATGCTGCTACAATAGATTGCTAAATACAAAATAATCTGTGGGAAGTAGCTTCTAAAAACCCACATTTCAAAGTCAAAGAGTTTCTCATCGACTTGCCTCAAGGGCTACAGGGCAAATTAGAAACAAATCATATAGTTGCTAGTTTTTCACTCTAACCATTAAGCTCATTAAATCGTCATTCATTTGATTTACGTTTGATAAGAAAACATATTTGATCTCTGGGGACTAGTGTAATCTTCTCGAAGTCTTGACTAACATACATTACCATGTCAATTAATGTCAATGAAGTGTATGATTTAAAAGAAAATTTCAGGAGTGAAATCTGTACCTGAGTGTCAATCTTTATCCGTGCCAGGCAAGAGTGCAGAAGATGTTAGCATTTATGAATGATTGGATCGTCCAATCTATTTAGCATTTAGATTGCTAACTTCACTCTAATCATGCCTAGGGACAAGGTTAACCATTCGTCATTCAACTAAGTGTGAGGAAAGTGGTCTGGATATAGCAAGTGCACACACGAGTACACACGTGCACGCAAACGTACACACACGCAAGCATCTGTATCCATTAGGGACAACTTCATCCTGACTTAGATCAGTGTCTGGAGACAACTTCATCCTGACTTAGATCAGTGTCTGGAGACAACTTCATCCTGACTTAGATCAGTGTCTGGTGACAACTTCATCCTATTTCTAATTATGAAAGCGAACACACGTACACAAGCAACACACACAACTCCCCCCCACCCCCTTTCATTCCCCACAAACACCCATCCCCTCCCCACCTTTCCCTCACCCACCTGCAGCGTGCTGACATGACAGGGAGTCTCGCTGGTACCGTTGATCGTGTTGTTCTTGCCCACCGCCTTCTCCTTGCCCTCTGCCTTTACCTTGGATGCCATCTTGGCCTTCTCGGCCTCGATGCGCTTGGGGCTGTTGAGCATCACCTGCACCACGGCATACTCCACCAGCGAGGCGAAGCCAAACAGTAGGCAGGCGATCAGCCAGATGTCGATGGCCTTCACGTACGACACCTTGGGCAGCTCTGAGGCCAGGGACGTGCACTCAGAAGACAAGGAGAGCACCGAGAGGATCCCTGGGAGGTTAACAGGGAGGGAGGGAGGGAAGAGGTGACCTTGTCAACTAAACATCAAAAGAAGGAGAGCAGAGCTTAGCGTTGGGGATCCTTCTAGAGGTGTCCTAGGATCGCAAATTAGCATTTGGACTCGACTCTCTAATGCTCAACATAGAATGCACAGCAGACAAGGAGATTCAACTTCAGACCTTGCGGGTCGCAGTATTTGCACGTTTTCATCCTTGCCTTTAAATCAAAGGTCTAGTCTTTGATCTAAACCAGGTGAGTGGTAAATAGCAGGGAGAAGACACAGCAGCCCTCGACAGTTGGAATTTAATACCCCTGATGTACAGTACAGAATAATGGATATATGAATCACCTGGACTAGGCAGTGGTAATAAAACACTCACATTCAAGCCCATATCCCAGGATATACAGTACTAAGAGCCCAATTATAAACCCATGAACCTTCCTTTACCCATGAACCTTCCTTCTCCCTTCCTCATTCTAGTGATGAAGCGGGTTCACAAAGCCACCGATAATAAAGAGCTATTTTCTATTGTTTTTCCTCTCTGATTGGCCAATTAATCTAGGCCGTTATATAAGTGACTGCATAAAAATCTCGAAATAAAAGCATGAGGTCCTTATTTCGGATGATTAGCTAACCCCATCGGAGTTCACCGAGCTCTGAAATCCTTTTCATCCCAGCATGCAAGCTGGCCTATTTTACATAACACAGGGAAGGTGTTGTCTCTGTTTAAACAGCATAATGCTTTGTTTGCTGACGCTTGTCCCCTGATGTATTGTGGGAACAAAATGTGTCCGACACCGACACACATAGTAGGAAGCGTATATGGAAGTACTCCACACATCTAATCACATGTACGCTAACACAAACACACACACACACACACACACACACACACACACACACACACACACACACACACACACACACACACACACAGAGGTGAATGAATGCCATATGTAAATGGACACACATAGGAGATGACTGACCTGTGCTGATCCCATTTACTGAGGTGTCATGAGGTGGCCCTCCAGAGGAGATGGAGGGATGGGACGAAAGTGACTAACAGCTGGAGGGGAAACAGAGGAGGAGGTAGTAGTGATGGCGGTGGTGGGAGTGGGGGAGTAACAATGGATGGTCCTCTTATCCACACAGCTCTCTCCAAACCCATCAGAATGGATGAAGTGACGTCACACGGGGGAGAAGTTGACATTTCTGACTCATGCAAGCTTGTTTATGATGGACCAGGCGAGTTACTCATACAACATAAATTGTTTTATGATATATTATGTATCACGTAGGGGAGACTGTGGATTGACAATGGATGGTTCCATTGCTATTCACATTTCACTCCCTCAGGCACACAGTGAAACAATAAAATGGGACACTAGACTATATGAAAAAGTGGAAAGCACTCTCATGTCATCATGCAGTGATGTCAAATGGATGGCCATATTAGGCTGCATTTGATGCCTCAATAAGTCAGACTAGCCTCGAAATTAGTCAAGCAAAATAATAATGAAACGTAGCGTGATTCAGTTTAGATTTTTGAGGCTAAATTCAGACAACACCCCAGTGACATGGGAGACTAGCTACAGTCAGACACAGTGACATGGGAGACTAGCTACAGTCAGACACAGTGACATGGGAGACTAGCTACAGTCAGACACTGTGACATGGGAGACTAGCTACAGTCAGACACAGTGACATGGGAGACTAGCTACAGTCAGACACTGTGACATGGGAGACTAGCTACAGTCAGACACAGTGACATGGGAGACTAGCTACAGTCAGACACAGTGACATGGGAGACTAGCTACAGTCAGACACTGTGACATGGGAGACTAGCTACAGTCAGACACAGTGACATGGGGTTAGGATAGGGGTTAGGGGTAAGTAGTTAGGATAGGGGTTATGAGTCAGTCAGTGGTTAGGATAGGGGTTAGGGGTCAGTGGTTAGGATAGGGGTTAGGGGTCAGTGGTTAGGATAGGGGTTAGGGGTCAGTGGTTAGGATAGGGGTTAGGGGTCAGGGATTAGGGGTCAGCGGTTAGGATAGGGGTTAAGGGTCAGTGGTTAGAATAGGGATTAAAGTTCATACCTAGAGGGACCCTGGCAGCGCTGGCATCAGGGTTGATCCAGAAGGAGAGCCAGGAGAGGACCACGATGAGGAGTGTGGGGGCATAGACACCCATCATGTAGAAGCCCACCTGCCTCCTCAGGGTGAAGATCACCTCCACACACGTGTAGTAGCCTAGAGGAGTAAAGATAGTGTTTTAGAGCAAGGCTGGAACAAAAGCCTGCAAAACCCTTAAGATGAGGGTTGGCCATCCCTGGTTTAGGATGAGTGTAATATGTAAATTCACAAACTAAAGTGTACCAAGTTTTTCAAGCTACCGGTAGGATTAAACATTCATAACAGTCATCTAAAACGACTTTGGGTAGACAATAATATGACCACTAAATGACTGTTGTGATAACTAACTATTATTGCTATTGTCGGTCTGTGAATGAAATCACAAGAATGAACAACAAGTCTTTTCCAAGAGTTTGACTAAGGACAAGCAGAGAGAGAATGGATCATCATCAAGATACCCTATATAGTGCCTTGCAAAAGTATTCATCCCCCTTGGCGTCTTTCCTATTTTGTTGCATTACAACCTGTAATTTAAATGGATTTTTATTATGATTTCATGTAATGGACATACACAAAATAGTCCAAATTGGTGAAGTGAAAAAAAAAAAATTACTTGTTTCCAAAAATTCTACTAAATAAATAACGGAAAAGTGGTGCTGCATATGTATTCACCCCCTTTGCTATGAAGCCCTTAAATAAGATCTGTTGCAACCAATTACCTTCAGAAGTCACATAATTAGTTAAATAAAGTCCACCTGTGTGCAAACTAAGTGTCACATTATCTGTCACATAATCTCAGTATATATACACCTGTTCTGAAAGGCCCCAGAGTCTGCAACACCACTAAGCAAGGGGCACCACCAAGCAAGCGGCACCATGAAGACCAAGGAGCTCTCCAAACAGGTCAGGGACAAAGTTGTGGAGAAGTACAGATCAGAGTTGGGTTATATAAAATTATCCAAAACTTTGAACATCCCACGGAGCACCATTAAATCAATTATAAAAAAATTGAAAGAATATGACACCACAACAAACCTGCCAAGAGAAGGCTGCCCACCAAAACTCACGGACCAGGCAAGGAGGGCATTAATCAGAGAGGCAACAAAGAGACCAAAGATCTGTAAAGCTCCACAGCGGAGATTGGAGTGTCTGTCCATAGGACCACTTTAAGCCGTACACTCCACAGAGCTGGGCTTTACGGAAGAGTGGCAAGAAAAAAGCCATTGCTTAAAGAAAAAAATAAGCAAACACATTTGGTGTTCGCCAAAAGGCATGTGGGAGACTCCCCAAACATATGGAAGAAGGGACTCTGGTCAGATGAGACTAAAATGTAGCTTTTTGGCCATCAAGGAAAACGCTATGTCTGGCGCAAACCCAACACCTCTCATCACCCCGAGAACACCATCCCCACAGTGAAGCATGGTGGTGGTGGCAGCATCATGCTGTGGGAATGTTTTTCATCAGCAGGGACTGGTCAGAATTGAAGGAATGATGGATGGCGCTAAATACAGGGAAATTCTTGAGGGAAACCTGTTTCAGTCTTCAAGAGATTTGAGACTGGGACGGAGGTTCACCTTCCAGCAGGACAATGACCCTAAGCACCAGCGGAACCCATCCAATTTGAAGGAGCTGGAGCAGTTTTGCCTTGAAGAATGGGCAAAAATCCCAGTGGTTAGATGTGCCAAGCTTATAGAGACATACCCCAAGAGACTTGCAGCTGTAATTGCTGTGAAAGGTTTGTTTCACAATTAAAAATATTTTGCATCTTCAAAGTGGTAGGCATGTTGTGTAAATGATACAAACCCCCAGAAAATCAATTTTAATTCCAGATTGTAAGGCAACAAAATAGGAAAAATGCCAAGGGGGGTGAATACTTTCGCAAGCCACTGTATTCCAGGCTAAATGTGCATGTTCTCACACTCGTCTAACACCGGGGGTTATTTCCTCTTGGATTATTCTTTTAGAAGCAGAACAGAAGAGGGAAGGTGCAGCCCGTGGCGTATTCAATTTTGTCAGCTTCCTCTCTCTCTCTCTCTCTCGCTCGCTCGCTCAATTTTGTCAGCTTCCTCTCTCTCTCTCTCTCTCTGATAATGATCTGCTGTTTAATTGCCTTTATGAATAACCATGATATCTCACTTCCCAGACAGACTGCTGTTTCACTGTTTCTTTCCCTCATTATCTGCTTTGGAGTAACTTTATTAAAGGCCAAATGCAGGCATGTTTTATATATATATATTTCCACTCTATGAGGTTTGAAAAGACTGTTTTGGTGGGATGGAGTTTTGCCCTGCCTGTTGACATCAATAACTAAATTAGCAAGTAGTAGTAGGTAAATTAGTTAGTAGATCAGTAAGAAAAATTGTTACAAACCTCTCTGCAAATAACAGCTATTTTTCAGTTTTCCCCTTCCTGCAAAAATCTTGCTTGAGAAATTGCTCTTTGCTAAGAAGCTATTTTTGGTTCCTTTTGACCATTTTAATTGAAAACAATCACAGTAAGGTTCTTAATTGTTACCCTGAATTGATTTAATATTGAGATAAAAAAGGCTGCATTGGACCTTTAAACATGTCTCTTGTGTTTTCACACCCTGTTCCCTGGCTCCTGCACCTATCTTTCCCTTAAGTAGACCCTGT
Source organism: Coregonus clupeaformis (assembly GCF_020615455.1). Lineage (NCBI taxonomy): Eukaryota > Metazoa > Chordata > Actinopteri > Salmoniformes > Salmonidae > Coregonus > Coregonus clupeaformis. The sequence continues at coordinate 19,698,078 of NC_059194.1, read as the reverse complement.
AGCGATGCCCCTGCCATTCCTCTATGTCAGGGGTTCCCCATGACCCCATTTTGATATTAAAACATTTTTGCAACCCCACAACGTAAAAAAAGTGATGCAATAAATGGCCAATGGTTTCTTTTTTAATAAAACAAAAAACAAAAATAGTTTCTCTTGTGACCCCATTTTCTAATTAGGCGACCCTTAGTTTGGGAAACCCTGCTCTAGGTGGACCCTGCAGTGAATGCTTATGACACGTAATAATGCCTTATACCTGTTGTTAGCACAGTTTTCACTAGAGATAGAGGAAAAAATCAATACAGTTACATATCGGGAAATTATTTTTGATGATATATCGTATTGTATCGTTTTGACAATATCGCAATATTATTTTGCGCTAGTTGGCTGTAACTGCACCAAAACTCCAGTATTTTTCCTTCATAGCTTGTTCTCCATCTTCTTTTTTGAAATAGGGAGCCAATTTGTTTAAAGTACAGAAAATAAATATATGTTTTTATTGTCACATACACCGGATAAGTGCAGTGAAATGTGTTGTTTTACAGGGTCAGCCATAGTAGTGTGGCATCCCTGGAGCAAATTAGGGTTAAGTGACTTGCTCAAGGGCACATCGACAGATTTTTCACCTTGCCGGCTCAGATATTCGAACCAGCGGCCTTTTGGTTACTGGCCCTATACTCTAACCGCTAGGGTACCTGTCGCCCTATTTTATTTCCATGACTGATCAAAACTGTTTTTCTCATGGCTCTCTCTTGTCCCTCTGCAGCAGACATATGGTGAGCAATGGAATAGCAATAGAATCACAGTATTGAATCGCAATACATATAGAATAGTGAAAATTGCAATACACATCGTATCAGCATCTAAGTATTGTGATAATATCGTATCGTGAAGTCCCTGGCAAATCCCAGCCATAGTTTTCACTCAAATGAAAACAGAATACTTGTATTTCATGCCTATGGGGGGCATACCTGTCCCTGCATAGAATTTGGTGCAGTTTCCATACTCTATATCCTCCTGTTTGATATCAAACTGGGGAAGGGCGATCTCCTCCATCTGGACAGGGTCCCCTGACTGCCACATAAACTGCAGGTCATCCGTCGTATAGCCAACTGTAGACACAGAGAGACGGGTACACACACATATATACACACACACGGAAGCATCCACAGGCACACAGGCAAACGCACGCACAAACACACAAACACACATTGTCGTCGTCAACAACAGTTAATACTGTATATAAATCTCCATCCTGGCATGATTAAACTATATCTCAATGTTGTTTGAAGTACATGTTTCAATTAATAGTAATCACACTCTGCTAATAAGAAGATTTTTCAGTAGTCATCTTTAATTACTTGTAATCCTTCCCTAACAAACATGAAATATAGACTGATTTACATGTCCTATACATTGGCTAGTGTGATTACATTTATTTTATTTGTTTAGGCAAGTCAGTTAAGAATAAATTCTTATTTACGATGACGGCCTGGGAAGTGGTGAAGGGCAAGGGCAGCGCTAAATAAATAAATAAAACGAGACAGGAAAGAGACAACAGGAAAGACATCACAACACGTAACAGACAGTAACAACAATGCATAAATGAAACCAATTGGTCTGTGACTGCAAAACATATTTTACATGAATTCAAGAATAACTATAGCTCTCTCGCTCTCTAACAGATACCATATATGGTCATGTGAAACTGAGCCATTATCAGTTACTCACAGCTCTCCAGCTGCATCTTACAGCGCTGCGTATCCATGGGAAACAGGGTCAGGTCCAGAGGACAGGATAGAGTGACAGACAACCTGGCAAAATGCAGAACCACAATGATGCAAATAAAATACACACCATTTACAATTAGAATATCAATATTAACGCAATTAATGACTGTTAGTTGCAACGATTTCATCATTAACGCTATTGATGATTCGTTATCATGTCACGTTGCTCTTCAGCCAACACCACCCTATGCCTGTGGACATAATTAGAAATGATGAATGTTTTTAAAACCCATTGAGATCTATCTGATTGAGGTTGGATTCAATGTGACCTACCGCAATAAAATGCTTCCTTCTAGTGAAAAGTTGGCTAAATTGGTCAAATTGATTGAAACATTTATTAGAAATGTCTGTGTCCTTGAATGTAAGTATGAGCTGTGAGCTAGATGGACGCAGAACGAGAATTACAGAGCTGCTGGGGATTCAGACTGTCGTCTAAAAACTTTCCTCCCAAATCGGTTCATCAATACCGCAAAGCTATATCATTTAAGAGACAATGGCGACTGCTGAATGATTGAAAAAGATGCTTCCTCACATCCAGAAATACATTCTTAATGTGGGCAGCACCTTTATTGTGTTTAGAGTTGCATATTTATTTCCCAGCCGGCCATTTGCACATGAAAGCTTTGGGTTTTGGTTGAGACTTTAGAGGAGTGCTATTTTAGTATTTTGACAGCTTTCCCCATCCTGTATACACAGTACATAGAGTACATCACCACAACAACACAGTACGTTTGGGGAATGACTCAGAGCTTTTAGCCTGAGTGACTTGAAAATACACATAGGGTATCCAATATGGGATCAGGAGTAAGCAGCCGAGCAGCCGAGCTTCAGTACTTGGGAGTGTGATAGGACTAAACATCCTCCTTTCTCCATAACGTAGTTCTTACAGCAGCTAGTGCCACCTTGTCACACGACTTATAAGGACAAGACTAATGTCAAGGCTCCAGATACAGTGAGTAGAGGGAGAACTGACTGGGGAGATAAACATTGGACAGTATTAGTGGGGGAAAGTATTATTAATGTGCTAATCCTTAGGCTGGGTGGAGTGGAGTGGGGCATTGTGGGAAAATACAGGCTGTCATAGGTTTTTTGCATTGTCATCCTGTGGAAATTACTCTCACTAATGACATAGAATATTGTCATTCCAGATCAGTAAAAAGGCTCAACAGATGTATCACGTCTCCAAATCTCTGATTACTCTAAGTCCCTAAAGCAGCATTAAAGTATTAGAGAGATTTCTGTGTGCACTGGATACACAAACACAAATTATGTCATGACATGATTCCTGGTGGATGTTGTGTATTAACTTAGTACAAAAAATATATATTTATCTTGTTCATCTACATAGCTGTATAGTCAATGTATCTTCAACAAAGTTTACCAGAGTGAACATTAACATAAAAGTACCATATTTTCATCAGCAGTTGTCACAAATAGCTTTCTGAGGTAGATTTTATGACACTGCATCAAAATAAATGATTTTATTCTAGCTGCTGTGGTCTGAGTTCCAAAATCATTTAAAAAAAAGCTATGTTTAATTTGCTAGTGCATGGCAGTACCAGTAAATCTACTAGAATAAAAATGCTTTCTTTTCAAAATAGTGCAGCAATTTCTGTGAGCCATCAGATAACAATGTTAAAGCACTCTGAATGAACAATGAAGGTATGGACTTGATTATACCTCATATGAATCTGATTAGGTTGTTAGTACCCAGTTTACTGTAACTGTGAGGAAATGGCTGTCTCCAAAGCTGGCTTAAAGGAGAGCAACCACTCTCCAATTTTAAAAACACATTTTTCCTATTTTGTTGCCTTACAACCTGGAATTAAACTGGATTTTTGGGGGGTTTGTATCATTTGATTTACACAACATGCCTACCACTTTGAAGATGTAAAATATTTTTTATTGTGAAACAAACAAGAAATAAGACAAAAACTTGAGCGTGCATAACTAAGTCAATACTTTGTAGAGCCACCTTTTGCAGCAATTTCAGCTGCAAGTCTCTTGGGGTATGTCTTTATAAGCTTGGCACATCTAGCCACTGGGATTTTTGCCCATTCTTCAAGGCAAAACTGCTCCAGCTCCTTCAAGTTGGATAGGTTCCGCTCGTGTACAGCAATCTTTAAGTCATACCACAGATTCTCAATTGGATTGAGGTCTGGGCTTTGACTAGGCCATTCCAAGTCATTTAAATGTTTCCCCTTAAACCATTCGAGTGTTGCTTTAGTAGTATGCTTAGGGTCATTGTCCTGCTGGAAGGTGAATCTCCGTCCCAGTCTCAAATCTTTGGAAGACTGAAACAGGCTTCCCTCAAGAATTTCCTTGTATTTAGCGCCATCCATCATTCCTTCAATTCTGACCAGTTTCCCAGTCCCTGCCGATGAAAAACATCCCCACAACATGATGCTGCCACCACCATGCTTCACTGTGGGGATGCTGTTCTCGGGGTGATGAGAGGTGTTGGGTTTGCGGCAGACATAGCGTTTTCCTTGATGGCCAATAAGCTCAATTTTAGTCTCATCTGACCAGAGTACCTTCCTCCATATGTTTGGGGAGTCTCCCACATGCCTTTTGGTGAAGACCAAACGTGTTTGCTTATTTATTTCTTTAAGCAATGGCTTTTTTCTGGCCACTCTTCCGTAAAGCCCAGCTCTGTGGAGTGTACGGCTTAAAGTGGTCCTATGGACAGATACTCCAATCTCTGCTGTGGAGCTTTGCAGCTCCTTCAGGGATATCTTTGGTCTCTTTGTTGCCTCTCTGATTAATGCCCTCCTTGCCTGATCCGTGAGTTTTGGTGGGCGGCCCTCTCTTGGCAGGTTTGTTGTGGTGCCATATTCTTTCAATTTTTTTATAATGGATTTAATGGTGCTCCGTGGGATGTTCAAAGTTTCTGATAATTTTATATAACCCAACCCTGATCTGTACTTCTCCACAACTTTGTCCCTGACCTTTTTGGAGAGCTCCTTGGACTTGATGGTGCCGCTTGCTTGGTGGTGCCCCTTGCTTAGTGGTGTTGCAGACTCTGGGGCCTTTCAGAACAGGTGTATATATACTGAGATCATGTGACAGATCATGTGACACTTAGATTGCACACAGGTGGACTTTATTTAACTAATTATGTGACTTCTGAAGGTAATTGGTTGCAACAGATCTTATTTAGGGACTTCATAGCAAAGGGGGTGAATACATATGCACGCACCACTTTTCACCACTTTTCCATTTTTTTTAACAAGTTATTTTTTTCATTTTACTTCACCAATTTGGACTATTTTGTGTATGTCCATTACATGAAATCATAATCAAAATCCATTTAAATTACAGGTTGTAATGCAACAAAATAGGAAAAACGCCAAGGAGGATGAATACTTTTGCAAGGCACTGTATGTTCAGATAGCTATACCGTGATTAGCCACACACTCATAAGACAAAGTAGAATAATTGACCATACGCCATAGGATGATTAGCATACACATGTATACTTCTGGAAGTTTCTCTGCTAAAATATATTTTTCAAATCTCAATGGCATCACCTGTATAGGAAAATAAATCAGTCAAAATGTTTAACTGTACGCCAACACTCACCTCATGCTGATGAGGACGTCACCGTTGCGGAAGATGAAGAGGAGAATGTTCTCCTGGGTGACGTCGTGGAAGTTGGCGCTCTTCTCGTTAGCGAAGAACAGATCAGGCTTCCACAGGCATTTGAACATCTTTGGATCAACGGTGAGCGATTCAGACTTAAAGTCCCGAGGTAGCCTGAGTCTGGGATCATTCCATCGCTGCCTCAGGAAGATGTTCACTCTGTAATCCTGTTATTATCACATTCGGGAACACAAAAGCATTGCAAAACCATAGTCCTGCAGTTATTGTCGCAAATGGAGAGATCCATCCTTGTGTGAAGGCTCTAGTTTCACAGAGAAACACAGAACACAAAAAACCTTCCCATGGCTTTGCTAACCAATGGATGAGCTAATGCTAAGGTTTATGCTAATGTCAAGGCTCAAATATCACTAAATATAGACAAAGTAGTCAGTCATGGGCACTGATAAATGGTTGACAAGCAAACCTGACTTTCTGGAGTTACATGTCAAAAAACTGTGTGGTTACTATCCATCATTATCCATCAACAGGGATGGCTAACAAAATGGCTGACTTCTTCCCATGAACTCTACCCACTGATTATAAACAAACAAGTTTGATCAAAAGTGTCTAAAGCAATTTGAAGTGACTCAAATCCAATTTATTTTGCATATCCGATTCGAATCTGTTATTTTTCCTACAGTATGATCAGCCAAAAAGCACATGGAATCTGATCATTCAAGTCACATTTCAAACCACCTTCTTCGGTGGTTTGAAATCAGATACAAATCTGATTCCTGGCCATGCGACTTGTGTCTGAACAGTCAAATCAATGTATTTGCCCTCGAGTGGTTTTTAGACTGTTATTTGGCATAACTTGTGGCTTGCTAGCTACTCTGTTAACAGTTTGACAAGAACATGTGGTAGTTTGACAAGAACACAAACAAATTAGTTAATGTGCTAGAAAGCTAAACAGCTACCTAGCTAGCTAGTTGACTCCTGTGGCTAGCCAAAAAGGACTTGTTTTGAAAGTTGGATCATCTTATCCTTTGAGGCTTTAAGTGTTCTTACATTATGATTTTGAAAATTCAAAGCAACTGGGAGACTTCCATGGCAGGCATTGTTGTCAGTCACCTTAGCTTGCTACATAACTTTTGAGTAGCCATGTCAGCAAAGGACTGCGGTCTGAACACACACAAATCTGATTTGGTCACTTCTAACTTGCTGTTCGGACAGTCAGTGTCCCAAAACGGATTTGAAAAACAAAACTGATTTGTGCATTTAGGCATGCAGTGTAAACAAGGCTTAAGTTACTTCAACATGCAAGTCTTAGGTTCTACAGATGCAGAGAAAGGCTGATTGCATTTCGATTTAAATCAACCAACAAAATGTTGACATGAAAATAACTGTTTAAGGGTGTTGCAAAGGTTCAAGGGGATATCAATACAGCAACATGGAATGATGCAAAAGCCTCATTAAGAGCTTGATTAAGAGCTTAGAACATGTTGTTTAAGAGTGACGTTTTATGTGCCATTGAGTTTTGGTGTACGTCAAATTCTGTTGGAGAGCAGATGTAGGGAGGGGCTATTAGTTCATTTCGTGAAGACGGATGACCTGTCAAATAATCCCCAAACACACCAACTGTGTGTGTGTGTGTGTGTGTATGTGTGTGTGCACATGGATGTTGCCTTGTTAAAATTGTGATCAGTTTAATGACAACGACCATATTCATTCACAATATAAATTCAGAAACAAAATGTCCAATAGATGTTCTGCTGCACCACTGTATCATGGCCTTAACAACTGACCATAACGTTTAACAGGCCTATCTTTGACTGTACCCTGACATAAACTCAACCAACCTCTGTTGCATTCCAAATTCCACACCTTGCCTTTTGTAAATCTCTAAAGATTAAATGTAATCTCTGCGGCAGGGTATCACCACCCATCTGCCGCTGTGAATTTGGCAAAGATTTAACACATCCACCAAGTGTAATGAAAGAGGAAAACTCAAGATGGAGAGGCCTTATAAAACATGGTGGGAATTTATTATCCGCTGCAACATCAAATTAGTCATCCTCTCCAGGCAACTGTGCCTCATAAAGTGAAAATGGATGTGTTAACTAAGGTGGGCGTGCAGCGGAGAGGAGCATATAGCTGAGGTGTAAATGACAGAACAGTATTTCAAAAGATCAGAAGCCCTGTCGAGTGATTAATGGAGAACTAGAGGTAACCAGCTGTCTCTCTCCATATCTTTCTCTGTCTTTCACTCCTTCTCATCAATTCAACTATCTCTTGTTCATGCTGGGATACAGCTAAGTGGAAATATGGAAAAGATGAGCTTCTGTCTGTCTGTCTGTCTGTCTCACTCTTTCTCCCTCTCATATAGCTAACCGCTAACTCTTGGGTTTTGACTGTTATCGTTTTCATGTGACGTATATCATCATCTTAATCGTCCCTGGTGTGAAATTCCCCACTGTTGGCATTAAGTGCACCGGTAGAACACAGACACACACCACTGATCTCTGGCCAAGGGAAATATTTTAGGTGGAAACCCAAGCCATTCCAGGATACAGGATCTAAGCTTTGTCATGGGTGTCACTCCCCATAAAGTGCAAAGACATTGGAACAGCAGTTGACTCTGGAGCAGACATACACACCTGCCTCAGCAAAACAGCAAACATAAAGCTCAATGGCCCCAAGTGATACATACAGTACCTTCGGAAAGTATTCAGACCCCTTGACTTTTTCCACATTTTGTTAGTTTACAGCGTTATTCTAAAATTGATACAAATACATTAAAAAAAACTCATCAATCTACACACAATACTCCATAATGACAAAGCAAAAACAGGTTTTTAGAAATGTTTGCTAATTTATTAAAAATAAAAAACTGGAAAAAAATGAAATATGACATTTACATAAGTATTCAGACCCTTAGTACGTTGTTGAAGCACCTATAGCAGCGATTACAGCCTCACGTCTACTTGGGTATGAAGCTACAAGCTTGGCACACCTGTATTTGGGGAGTTTCTCCCATTCTTCTCTGCAGATCCTTTCAAGCTCTGTCAGGTTGGATGGGGAGCATTGCTGCACAGCTATTTTCAGGTCTCTCCAGAGATGTTCGATCGGGTTCAAGTCCGGGCTCTGGCTGGGCCACTCAAGGACATTCAGAGACTTGTCCCGAAGCCACTCCTGCGTTGTCTTGGCTGTGTGCTTAGGGTTGTTGTCCTGTTGGAAGGTAAACCTTCGCCCCAGTCTGAGGTCCTAAGCGCTCTGGAGCAAGTTTTCATTAAGGAGCTCTCTGTACTCTAGACTTGATGCTTGGCATTCAGGCCAAAGAGTTCAATCTTGGTTTCATCAGACCAGAGAATCTTGTTTCTCATTGTCTGAGAGTCTTTAGGTGCCTTTTGACAAACTCCAAGTGGGCTGTCATGTGCCTTTTTCTGAGGAGTGGCTTCCGAATGGCCACTCTACCATTAAGGCCTGATTGGTTGAGTGCTGCAGAGATGGTTGTCCTTCTGGAAGGTTCTCCCATCTCCACAGAGGAACTCTAGAACTCTGTCAGATCGGGTTCTTGGTCACCTCCCTGACCGGGTCAGCCAGAGTCTTGGTGGTTCCAAACTTCTTCCATTTAAAAATTATGGAGGCCACTGTGTTCTTGGGGACCTTCAATGCAGCATTACTTTTTTGGTAACCTTCCCTAGATCTGTGCCTCGACACAATCCTGTCTCGGAGCTCTATGGACAATTCCTTCGACCTCATGGCTTGGTTTTTGCTCTGACATGCACAGTCAACTGTGGGACCTTATATAGACAGGTGTGTGCCTTTCCAAATCATATCCAATCAATTTAATTTACCACAGGTGGACTCCAATCAAGTTGTAGAAACATCTCAAGGATGATCAATGGAAACAGGATGCACCTGAGCTCAATTTTCAGTCTCATAGCAAAGGGTCTGAATACTTATGTAAATAAGGTATTTTTATATTTATTTTTTATAAATTAGCAGACATTTCTAAAAACCTGTTTTCGCTTTGTCATTATGGGGTATTGTGTGTAGATTGCTGAGGATATTTTTTTAATATATTTTTTCATTTTAGAATAAGGCTATAACGCAACAAAATGTGGAAAAAGTCAAGGGGTCTGAATACTTTCCGAAGGCACTGTAGATGGATAACAACGCCCATGGGTTAACAGACACTTGTCTGGCTGGCTGGCTGGCTGGCTGTTTCCATCCACCCAACCACCCACGTACTTGCCATTCCTGTATGCACAGTATCCTCAGTGCAGGAGGTCTATTTGCATTCCAAATCCATCTACAGTAACGCTCACTTGCAAATCCATTAGCCTACATAGGGCCTGAGAGGCTAACTGAACAGATTGTTAACTATTCTACTCCTCCCATATGTGGAATGAAAAGACAACAGTAGGTAGGTTATTAGGAAGTTTAAACAGCATTCTTTTGAATGTCTCTCAAAGTGAGTCAGGGTCAAATCATCTTGTCCTTGAGTTTAATCTACATTCATTAGCATCCGGAAACACAGTTGTTTCAGCAATGAAGCCATCAGATAAATGAGGTATGAAAGCCTTTGTCCTAATAATGATTCACCATTAAATCGTCTGACGCACTGTAGTCTGCGTACAATACATCTTCCTGAATCAGCTATGCTTATTAATAATGTACTATTATATTACTGATTGATTAAATTATATGTTAATCAGATGGAATTTAACCATGGGGGGTTTGAGTAGGTTAAAGATGCCCCTAGATGATGCCCTAAGGTCAGTTGTTTACCCTTATGGTTAAGGTGAGGATTTGGGGAGGATAAGCGGGGAACTTCTATTACACAGTGAGGAAGTCTTACCATAGTGGTCTCCTGGATTGACCCAAAGCTGTTTATAAATATGTTAACTTTATCCTCCACAGGAATGCCTAAAAAATAAAATAAAATAAAAAATAAATAAAAAAAAGGTTAGAACAGCATAAACACAGTAAAATATCTCACCTGTCACACAAAACGTGTTGAGATTGATTCCCTGGGCGAAGCGGTGCCCGAGAAACAGCTTCAAATATAATTTCGGAGATTAGAGAGCTGACATTAATGGATGGCAAGATCTAGCTTTCATCTGGCCTTGAGAAGAACACCAGATGTGGGCCCAGTGGGAAGAATAAGCAGGCAGTCATAGAGGGAGTTCACATGGCACGAACCACATCAAACATTCAAAGTCTGGGAGATGCATACAGAGCCAATGCCAGGGAATGAGGATGGGTCTGCGATGGTCTAAAGAAGACCACCCTGGACCCATAACATCATCAGGTGGGGATTCTATTGGGGCACAAAACATCTTAAAGGCCTGGGAGGGGGGGGTTCTTTTGACAGTGTGTATAGATTGAGTTAAATCAAATTGTGAATTACTGTAAAGGTCTACTCCAATAAATGCCTTTAAAGTAGCTTCCTCCACATGGAAACTTGGATGATAGAATAAGAGAGAGAGAGAGAGAGAGAGAGAGAGAGAGAGAGAGAGAGAGAGAGAGAGAGAGAGAGAGAGAGAGAGAGAGAGAGAGAGAGAGAGAGAGAGAGAGAGAGAGAGAGAGAGAGAGAGAGAGAGAGAGAGAGAGAGAGAGAAGGCTAACCTTTGAAGTTGGGCCTGATTCGAGGATCATAGGTGATCAGTAATCTGTTCAAGATGTTACTGGTTGAATTCTCAGGGACCCGTGCGAGATCCTCAGGTGTCAGCTGTCTGCAAAGAAGAAAGAAAAATGAAGGAAACTCTAAACCACATTACGTAGCAGGTCAAATTCTCCTGGATTAACTGTGCAGACGGAAGTATATCTTTGTGTTTCCATAACCTGAGAACTAACAGTTGATGATTCAAGTAGCTTTGGTAATAGGACCTCCCCGGCAAACGATGCTTGGGGTCTCAGAGCATTCCTGGAATGTCTGCAAAATTAGGGTTAAATGTTCACATGATTATGGCAAGTGTTCTTGGTTCTCATAGCAGAGTGAAAAATCAAGGAAATTCCTCAAGAATTCCTTTGACAATCTGAAGAAAATCAAGGACTAAAAAGTGAATGGCTGTATAGGTTGCTCTAATGTCAGCAGCTAATGTAAATGGCAACATCCACAATGTTGCTGAATACAACATTTGCATAATGTTTCTTGCAACCCTAAAATGACGTTCTCGGAACATAGTGTGAAAATAATTTGCATTTCTGTCAACAACCAAAGGTTCTTAGTGTATGTGTGGAATATTCACATAAGTTGTGACCTTAGAAGAATTTTCAACATTCAAGGAACGTCTTCTGCTTTCTGAGACTGATTTGCTGAAATAACAATGACCTGAGAAGAGAACGATGGAGGGAGCAGGATTTGGCAGAGGAAAGAGGGAAAATCCAGTCCACGTGGGTGGCAACTGAACTCTGCCAAGGAATTCAACTTGAAAAGCACATTACATATGATTTTGTAACCCTTATCAGGCACTGAGGATGAGTAAAAGTGCTCGGCTGGAATTTGTGTGTGCATGTTTGCAGTTCCCTTGATCAAAGTGTATCCCCTCTGCTCCACCATAAGTCCCCCACCAACAAAACTTTGTTTTCTCTCCAGTTTAGGCATTCACTGTGAATATTGTAATGAAATTAAAGGTTTCCCTTCAATTTCAATAATCGTTATGTTTGATCCCTTTTAGGATTTAGTAGAGTAAGACATCAAACATGGATAGGGATGAAATTCTTTTTTTGAGAGATGATTCTTCTGGCCAGCTGTCCTGATTTCTAATGTATCAAACATCTGTCTCTTCTTGGATTGCATTTTCAGACACTAAGCATTTGCAAATGGTCCGAGTAACTGTTTGTATTTTGGAGTTTGAGCAATAAGCAATGCCGCAGGGAATCTCATGAGGTGGGGTGAAATTCTGCACTTACGAAGGACAGTAAACTTGCTTCCCCTTCTTCCCTTTCCTTGTCCCTTTCTCTTTAGTGGATCCTCCCTCTATCCAGACCAAGAAGACGAGGAGAAGGATGGCCAGCTTCTTGACGCCCATCTTGGTCAACCACTGAGCCTGAAAAGAGAGAAAGAAAAATAATAGATATCTTCATGTCTTCAACTCACTTAATGTGTCGACATTCGCAAGCTCTCTCCAAATGTTGTCTTTTTGACCATCCAATAGAACTAGACGGTGATTTGCACATATGTAGCAAGGCTACCCCATTTGGTTAGTTATATCAATCAAATGTATTTATAAAGCCACATTTGCATGCTCTAGTTTAAATCCCTTCCTGTAAATAAAGGCTTTAGATCTATCACATCTATTGTTCTGTCTGCAGATTGGTACTCCATGGATATGACTCTGATGAGATTCTGTCACCAATATAACCTGATTTTATTCATAACTTTGAACATTCTGTATACTTTTAATCTTGTGGCTCAGTTGGTTGGAGAAGTATATATAAACATACTGTACACTGAATGTGTATTAATACACTGAGGGTACAAAACATTAGGAACACCTGCTCTTTCCAGGACATAGACTGACCAGGTGAAAGCTATGATCCCTTACTGATGTCATTTGTTAAATCCACTTCAATCAGTGTAGATGAAGGGGAGGAGACAGGTTAAAGAAGGATTTTTAAGCCTTGAGACAATTGAGACATAGATTGTGCATGTGTGCCATTCAGAGATTGAATGGGCAAGACAAAATATTTAAGTGCCTTTGAACTGGGTATGGTAGTAGGTGCCAGGTGCACCGCTTTGAGTGTGTCAAGACTGGTCCACTACCCAAAAGACATCCAGCCAACTTGACACAACTGTGGGAAGCATCGGAGTCAACATGGCACAGCATCCCTGTGGAATGCTTTCGACACCTTGGAGAGTCCATGCCCTGACGAACTGAGGCTGTTCTGAGGGAAAAGGGGGCAACTCAATATTAGGAAGGTGTTCTTAACGTTTTGTACACTCAGTGGTATGTGTTATTGGCCATTTCATGTAAGAGTGTCTGCTAAATAACCATATCACAGCATTCCTAAAGTCTAATGTCTTCCTAAAGTCTAATGTTGTTTTGAAAGTTTCATAAATTGAATATAATACAGCAATTTTACTATATTCAAAGCACTTGTTAAGTGTCAAAAGCACTCTACAATTGTATTGATTGATGGATGCCACCAACACAATGTACACCTTTATTCCATTAAGAGATTACAACCCAGACTAGTTCCTAGACAAGTTCATTTGCCAGAATGGAGCTCTTGCATTTCATTGTCTAGACACTCTGCCGCTGCACAAGGAATTCCCTGTCTGCTACTCCCACATTGATCATCATCAGCTGTAGCAGAACTGTGCCCCACTTCGGTTCACTCTGTACCTCGGCACTAAAACCTCTCCTAGCTTATACAGATCTTGATCACTCTTTTGTTGCTGAGAATGTTCCTGCACAGCAGGAAATCCAAACTTGTAGTGTATTTTAGTTTTAAAAAGGCTTCTAAAGATTGTAATTTCCACTTTGAGATATCAAATTTGATTTGCCCTAATGAAAAATGTATCAACCTTTACAAAAATGTCCATTAATTAGAATACACATAATAATTCACATTTCATGTTGCTGCAGGATTATTTTCCTGCTGTAGCAAACTGGCTCAAATTAAGATCCTACATCTGTATTTCACACATGATTATTAATTCCACACAGCTGAAGTGTTAGCGGTTTATTTGACATGACACCTATCCCCTTATGTACTTCTTTGTGTCTGACCCAGAATTCCCTTGACCTAGAATTACCCCTAATGATTATCTTCCAGTGATATATTACCAGTGGTGAAAAAAGTTCTCAAATCTCATACTTGAGTAAAAGTAAAGATACCTTAATAGAAAATGACTCAAGTAAAAGTGAAAGTCACTCAGTAAAATACTACTTGAGTAAAAGTCTAAAGGTATTTGGTTTTAAATATACTTAAGTATCAAAAGTCAATGTAGTTGCTAAAATATACTTAAGTATCAAAAGCAAAAGTAAAAGTACAAATAATTAAAAATTCCTTTTATTAAGCAAACCAGACGGCACCATTTTCTTGTTTTTTTTATTTACAGACAGCCAGAGTCACACTCCAACACTCAGACATCATTTAAAAACAAAGCATTTGTGTTTAGTGAGTCCACCAGATCAGAGGCAGTAGGGATGACCAGGGATGTTCTCTTGATAAGTGTGCGAATTGGACCATTTTCTGTCCTGCTAAGCATTCAAAATGTAATGAGTACTTTTGGGTGTCAGGGAAAATGTAAGGAGTAAAAAGTACATAATTTTCTTTAGGAATGTAGTGAAGTAAAAGTAAAAGTTGTCAAACATACAAATAGTAAAGTGAAGTATAGATACTCAAAAAAACTACTTAAGCAGTACTTTAAAGTATTTTTACTTAAGTACTTTACACCACTGTATATCACCTTAATTAGTCTTTCTCTTTCTTTCTTTCTGTCACGCCCTGGCTCTGGGGACTCTTAAATGTTGAGCCAGGGTGTGGATTTTTCCTTGTTTAGTTTTCTAGGTTTGTCGTTCTAGATCGTGTATTTCTATGTTGGCCAGGGTGGTTCCCAATCAGAGACAGCTGTAGCTCGTTGTCTCTGATTGGGGACCATACTTAGGCAGCCTGTTGGCATGTTACGTTGTGGGATCTTGTTCCGTTAAGGTTTGTTGTATAACCTAGGACTTCACGTTTCGTTTGTTGTTTTGTTCATGTTGTTGTGTAGAAATAAAGTATGTACGCTTATCACGCTGCGCCTTGGTCCGCATCTGTCGACGATCGTGACACTTACTTTCTTTCTTTCTTTCTCTCTAAAGCGATTTACAGTCAAGTTCACAGAGCTGTGCAAAGTTGTGCTATGGCTAAGTTGTGCTATTGCTGGTGTCCCCTGCATATTTCATAAGCTTTTAGTCACTTTGCTTTGGCATGGTCCCTGTTTCCTAAATATAGTTTGTTTAAGTATTTTCCCTTTTCACTGAGTGAGGACTGAGGAGACAATCATTGCTGCTCTCCTAATATTATGTAAATAATATTTATTTTATTTAACTTTTATTTAAAATTAAATTTAAAAGATTTAACCAGGGAGACACATTGAGACCTAAGTCTCATTCACAAGCATGCCCTGGGAACAACAGTCACATCAGCACACACACAAATATACACAATATACATACAATATACACATTAGCCATTATAATCAAATAAAACAAACACATTCATCACTATAAAAATCCTTAACCAAATTATCCAAACGAAGTGCCAACTGGAGACTAATATGAAAAAGCAGATTTCCTGAACTCTGTGGTTACCAAGGGAGTCATCATTGTTAACCAATCCTGTGACCTTGTATTATAACCTGAAATTCTACATTTCAACAAAGATGTTAAGTATGTTGGAAGCTTGTGGAGTAGGGCTTTATAAACAAAAAGAGAGTAATGGAGTGATCTATGTGTCTTTAAACAGGTCCAGACAACTTTTTGGTAAAGGATGCAGTGATGAGTATTAAAACTGTCAGATGTAATAAAACGAAGGGTGCAATGATAGACAGAATCAAGGGATTTTAGAGTAGAGTCAGTTGCACTTCCGTTGAGGGTATCACCAGTCAAGAAAAGGTAGAAAAGTTGATTGGGAAAACATTGCAAATAACCTCAAAAAGCCCTGTTTTAAGAGAGTTCACCACTATGTCACTCCATTCTTACTGATCCATTCTTACTGATCCATTCTTACCATAAGAGCCTTGTGTTGTTGTTTATATAGAGAGTTAAATTCAAGTGTAAAGGCAGTGACACAAGCTCCCACATAGAATGCCTATTGGTATCATCAGGCCAATAGGAATTATGTTCACCCAACAAAACCTTCTCCATTAGTGCTTTAATTGCACTATTGGATTTCTGACATTGGAGGCCTACTAAACGGCTGTTATTGCTTGTGCAGGGTTACATACAGTATGCACAATGTAGCAAAAACACTGCTATTATTGAACTGCAAAGAAATGCCCATTTAATTTGGCTACCAAGGCACTGCAAATAATTTTTCCATTCCACGTTTCATAGTCTGCAGACAAATAAATTGTGACATTCATAGTATAGAATAGATACCAATGAAATAAATACAAAAACAGCTTTGCATGACATTATTCAACGTTCCCTCATTTTCATCTTTGTGTCTTATCGAGCCTTTTATTGTGCACCTCCATACTTAAGTAATCAAATCAAGCGATGCAATTCCTTCTAATAGCCTACCAATTTCAACAATCACTACCTGTGGCTGCCTGCACCTCGCATCAGGTCCAATTGCAACAAGCGAAGACGCTGCCACTTGCCCAAAGCTTGAGCGCCACTTGCAAAAGATGGAGAATAGTATACATAGCGAATAGACCACCACGATATGAGGTGATAGGGGAATGGGGGGAGATGTCATTACGTACGTGCGAAAACATACGTCGGGGTCATGCGTTTCACATTGCCTACATTGACGTGAACATAGGCTACAACACCGTTTTGTTTAAAAATACAAGCATTTCACTTACCATTTTGTTTTCTTTAATAGTTTATTCGTTACTAGACCGGGTAAAGCTGACAATGTAAGCGGTCGTTAGTCTTCCTTGACCATACGCAGTCGATATTCTTCGTTCTGGTCTCCCTCGTCCGTCATTCAATTAAAGGAGGGTTGTTGATTTTTCTCTCTAATTTACATTTCGGGAATTTGCCTATTTTTCTCTACGCGCGGTCTTGCTTTTATTTTTATTGAATGTATGTGGTTGATGCCCTTTTGCCTTAGTTCAGGATGCACAAGATGGAGGATTGCGTGTGCACCTGTCATGCAACATGCGCAGTAGCGGCTGCACACATAAATACATAATTGCCTCAGCAACCCGTACAGCCGCTTTCTGCCCACAACGATAAATGAAAGGCCGTTATGTTTGGCCAATAATATATATATTAATGTGAAGCGTACAAACTCCCTATTATTTACGATGTCATATTCATGAGCAACGTTTAGCGCCAACTAAAGAGTCGGTCGAGTGCTTGTGAAGATTGCACATGACACCATAGACTATTTAGCAAATAAAATGACAGTGTATAATGAATTATGTCTTGTTGGTTTGTAGACACATACATGTTAGTGAATGTAGGTTCAATATATATTTTCATATTGTGTTGAGGCGTTAAAATGTTAATTTATGACTGAATGCCTATCAAGGTCAGAAAGGCTATGTTCTTGTTGGGATGATCAGCAAAATCCAACAATGACTGAATAAAGTAGGCTAGTCTGTAACATCCTACATTATAATTAGATGAGTTTTATTGTGTAATATTTTGTCAACTCGAAGCCTATCCATAACACAACATACCATCTATAACACAACATAAAATCTATAATTCAACATACATCCATAACACAACATAACATCTATAACACAACATAACATCTATAAAACAACATAACATCTATAACACAACTCAACATCCATAACACAACATAACATCCTTAACACAACATAACATCCATGACATAACAACTACATCTATAACACAACATAACATCTATAACACAACATAACATATATAACACAACATAACATCTATAACTCAACATAACATCTATAACTCAACATAACATCCATAGCACAACATTACATCTATAACACAACATCCATAACACAACATAACATCCTTAACACAACATAACATCCATGACATAACAACTACATACATAACACAACATACCATCTATAACACAACGTAACATCTATAAGACAACACAACATCTATGACACAACATAACTCTATAACACAATATAACATCTATAACTCAACATAACATCTACAGTACCAGTCAAAAGTTTGGACACACCTACTCATTCCAGGGTTTTTCTTTATTTTTACTATTTTCTACATTGTAGAATAATAGTGAAGACATCAAAACTATGAAATAACACATATGGTATGTGGTAACCAAAAAAGTGTTAAACAAATCAAAATATATTTTATATTTGAGATTTTTCAAATAGCCACCCTTTGCCTTGATGACAGCTGCACACTTTTGGCATTCTCTTAACCAGCTTCACAAGGTAGTCACCTGGAATGCATTTCAATTAACAGGTGTGCCTTCTTAAACGTTAATTTGTGGAATTTATATCCCTCTTAATATGTTTGAGCCAATCAGTTGTGTTGTGACAAGGTAGGTGGGTATACAGAAGTTAGCCCTATTTGGTAAAAGACCAAGTCCATATTATGGCAAGAACAGCTCAAATAAGCAAAGAGATACGACAGTCCATCATTACTTTAAGACATGAAGGTCAGTCAATACAGAACATTTCAAGAACTTTGAAAGTTTTCTTAAAGTGCAGTCGCAAAAACCATGAAGCGCTATAATGAAACTGGCTCTCATGAGGACCGCCACAGGAATGGAAGACCCAGAGTTACCTCTGCTGCAGAGGATAAGTTCATTAGACTTACCAGCCTCAGAAATTGCAGGCCAAATAAATGCTTCACAGAGTTCAAGTAACAGACACATCTCAATATCAACTGTTCAGAGGAGACTGTGTGAATCAGGCCTTCATGGTCGAATTGCTGCAAAGAAACCACAACTAAAGGACACCAATAAGAAGAAGAGACTTGCTTGGGCCAAGAAACATGAGCAATGGACATTAGACCGGTGGACATTTTTCCTTTGGTCTGGAGTCTAAATTTGAGATTTTGGTTCCAACCGCCGTGGCTTTGTGAGACGTGGTGTTGGTGAACAGATGATCTACCTATGTGTATTTCCCATTGTAAAGAATGGAGGAGGAGGTGTTATGGTGTGGGGGTGCTTTGCTAGTGACACTGTCTGTGATTTATTTAGAATTCAAGGCACACTTAACCAGCATGGCTACCACAGCATTCTGCAGTGATACGCCATCCCATCTGGTTTGAGCTTAGTGGAACTATCATTGGTTTTTAAACAGGACAATGATCCAACACACCTCCAGGCTGTGTAAGGGCTATTTTACCAAGAAGGAGAGTGATGGAGTGCTGCATCAGATGACCTGGCCTCCACAATCCCCCGACCTCAACCCAATTGAGATGGTTTTGGATGAGTCGGACCCCAGAGTGAAGGAAATGCAGCCAACAAGTGCTCAGCATATGTGGGAGAGGTAGTGGCAGTAACTCAATAAAACATCTATAACACAATGTAACATCTATAACACAACGTAACATCTATAACACAACGTACCATCAATAACTCAGCATACCTGGCAAGTATTATCTATTTAATCTCTCTTAATCTCTGTCATTTCTATATCTATGTCTCTACACTAAATCATGATCCACTGATAAAAGCAACTACACTGAACGAAAATATAAACCCAACATGCAACAATTTCAAAGATTTTACTGAGTTACAGGTTATATAAGGAAATCAGTCAATTGAAATAAATAAATTAGGCCCTAAACTATGGATTTCACATGACTGGGAATACAGATATGCTTCTTTTGGTCACAGATACCTTAACAAAATGTAGGGGCATGGATCAGAAAACCAGTCAGTATCTGGTGTGACCACCATTTGCCTCATGCAGTGCAACGCTTCTCCTTTGCATAGACTTGATCAGGCTGTTGATTGTGGCCTGTGGAATGTTGTCCCACTCCTCTTCAATGGCTGTGCGAAGTTGCTGGATATTGGCTGGAACTGGAACACGCTGTTGTACACATCGATCCAGAGCATCCCAAACTGGCTCAATGGGTGACATGTCTGGTGAGCATGCAGGTCATGGAAGAAATGGGACATTTTCAGCTTCCAGGAATTGTGTACAGCTCCTTGTGACATGGGGCTGTGCATTATCATGCTGAAACATGAGGTGATGGCGGCAGATGAATATGCACGACAATGGGCCTCAGGATCTCGTCACGGTATCTCTGTGCAATCAAATTGCCATCGATAAAATGCAATTGTGTTCGTTGTCCGTAGTTATGACTGCCCATACCATAACCCCGCCGCCACCATGGGGCACTCTGTTCACAATGTTGACATCAGGGGGGGCCAGTATGAAAAATTTATGCACTCACTAATTGTAAGTCGCTCTGGATAAGAACGTCTGCTAAATGACTAAAATGTCCCAAAAAATCAGCAAACCGCTCGCTCAAACAACGCCATACACGCTGTCTGCCATCTGCCCGGTACAGTTGAAACCAGGATTCATCCGTGAAGATCACACTTCTCAAGTGTGTCAATGGCCATCGAAGGTGAGCATTTTCCCACTGAAGTCGGTTACGACGCCAAACTGCAATCAGGTTAAGACCCTGGTGAGGACAACGAGCACGCAGATGAGCTTCCCTGAGATGGTTTCTGACAGTTTGTACATAAATTCTTTGGTCGTGCAAACCCACAGTTTCACCAGCTGTCCGGGTGGCTGGTCTCAGACGATCCCGCAGGTGAAGAAACCGGATGTGGAGGTCCTGGTCTGGCGTGGTTACAGGTGGTCTGCGGTTGTGAGGCCGGTTGGACGTACTGCCAAATTCTCTAAAACGTTGTGGAGGCGACTCATGGTAAATAAATTAACATTACATTCTCTGGTAACAGCTCTGGTGGACATTCCTGCAGTCAGCATGCCAATTGCATCTGTGGAATTGTGTTGTGTGACAAAACTGCACATTTTAGAGTGGCCTTTTATTGTCCCCAGGACAAGGTGCACCTGTGTAATGATCATGCTGTTTAATCAGCTTCTTGATATGCCACACCTGTCAGGTGGATGGATTATCTTGGCAAAGGAGAAATGCTCACTAACAGGGATGTAAAGAAATTTGTGCACATGGAACATTTCTGGGATCTTTTATTTTAGCTCATGAAACATGGGACCAACACTTTACATGTTTTGTTTATATTTTTGTTCAGTATAACTTACCTGCTCAATCTCATTACAAGATTGTTGTTTTCAGTGCAATAGAAAGTCAGTGAGGTAGGGGGAGTTTGCATCAGCGAATGCATGCTTGTCTGCCAAGAAACACAGTGTCAGTGTGTGTGTGTGTATGTGAGTGTGTGTTTCGCTGTGTGTGTGTGTGTGTGTGGATGCCCGCCAGCATTCTCTCTCTGTTGAGGAGAGAGAGAGTGTGTGTGTGTGTGCAGGAATGCATTCTAGCCTCTTAAACCCATCAGGACATTGGGAGTGGAGGTTCTCTACCATCTATGGTGTGTAGTGTACCTCCACGTTGTAGCCAGGCCAACAGAGAATCAAAGCTGACCTCTGAGGTGGAGACACTCCTTTCTCTCTCACACAGTCTGATATCAAAGGGAATCAAACTATGTGGTTTATGACCCTTGCCTTTGTACGTCTAGTCAAGAGGTATTACTGAGGAACAGTTTGCATCACCTTTTTAAATGGGCCTTATGTTGTTCTTCCAAAGAATAAGAAAATTGAATCTATTCCAAATCCCATTTCACATATAACCCAGGGCTTTAGTTCCTTTTATATTATTCAAAGAGTCTGGGGCAGATTGGACAGGTTCCCCACGTTGGTCCCTATAGTATCAGTCTGGGGCAGATTGGGCAGGTTCCCCATGTTGGTCCCTAATAGTGGGGCGGGTCAAGAGCTTCAAGTTCCTTGGTGACCACATCACTAGCAAACTATCATGGTCCAAACACACCAAGACAACGCCTATTCCCCCTCAGGAGACTGAAAAGATTTGGCATGTCCTCAGATCCTCAAAAAGTTATACAACTGCACCATCGAGAGCATCCTGACTGGTTGCATCACCACTTGTTATGGCAACTGCTCGGCATCCATCCGCAATGCGCTACAGAGGGTAGTGCGTACGGCCCAGTACATCACTGGGGCCGAGCTCCCTGCCATCCAGGACCTCTATACCAGCCGATGTCAGAGGAAGGCCATAAAAATTGTCAAAGACTCCAGCCACCCAAGTCATAGATTGTTCTCCCTGCTACCACATGGCAAGCAATACCAGAGTGCCATGTCTAGGTTCAAAATGCTCCTTAACAGATTCTACCCTCAAGCCATAAGACTGCTAAACAGTTCATCCAATGGCTACCCAGACTATTTCCATTGACCCCCTTTTTTACGCTGCTGCTACTCTCTGTTTATTATCTATGCATAGTCACTTTATCCCTACCTACATATACAGTACATATTACCTCAATTACCTCGACTAATCTGTACCGCCGCACATTGACTCGGTACCGGTATCCCCTGTATACAGCCTCGTTATTGTTATTTGTGTTACTTTTTATTTAATTTGTATTTAATTATTATAGCAAATATTTTCTTACTTAAAAAAAATATCCATTGTTGGTTAAGCATTTCACGGTGTTGTATTCGGCGCATGTGACAAATTGATTAGATTTAAATACTATCGGTCTGGGGCAGATTGGACAAGTTCCCCACGTTGGTCCCTATAGTATCGGTCTGAGGCAGATTGGACCGGTTCCCCACATTGGTCCCTATAGTATCGGTCGAATTGACAGGCCATGACAAGAACCACCTCTCTGATGGACAACGGAATGCCATTCCAAAAATTTGTCAATATGGGATTAGTAAATCTAATATGGAATTATATCTGGCATGCAGGCCACATTCTGTTATCAGTAAGTAAGGACTTTGTGTTGACATGTTCTTTGTTTTAATGAAAATAAAGCCCTTGACAGAGGTAGAGGTAGAGGTAGTGGTAGAGGTAGTGGTAGAGGTACTGGTAGAGGTAGTGGTAGAGGTAGAGGTAGAGGTAGTGGTAGAGGTAGAGGTAGAGGTAGAGGTAGAAGTAGAGGTAGTGGAAGAGATAGTGGTAGTGGTAGTGGTAGTGGTAGAGGTAGAGGTAGAGGTAGGAGTAGAGGTAGTGGAAGAGATAGTGGTAGAGGTAGTGGTAGTGGTAGAGGTAGAGGTAGAGGTAGAGGTAGAGGTAGAGGTAGAGGTAGAGGTAGAGGTAGAGGTAGTGGTAGAGGTAGAGGTACAGGTAGAAGAAGAGGTAGTGGAAGAGATAGTGGTAGTGGTAGAGGTAGATGTAGTGGTAGAGGTAGTGGTATACCACTTTGATGGTTTGGGAGGCCTTCGTTTAGCCCTAAGGATTCAGTCTTCAATTAGAGTTTCACTGCTGTTCAATTGTGGTGTGTGTGTGTGTGTGTGTGTGTGTGTGTGTGTGTGTGTGTGTGTGTGTGTGTGTGTGTGTGTGTGTGTGTGTGTGTGTGTGTGTGTGTGTGTGTGTGTGTGTGTGTGTGTGTGTGTATGCACATGCATTTGCATGAAACGTGTGTGTGTATGCACGTGCATGTGCGTGAAACGTGTGTGCCTGTCTAGTTTTTGGGAGTAATAATGGTGAGAAATATGAGAATTGACAGGGACAAGCACTAGCTATGTGGCAAATAGTGCTGATAAAGTGGATGAACAGGTGATTGGTGATTGAGAAGGGAGAGGCACCAAGAGAAGGGATTAATATTCCTACAGTATATGTTGAAGATACAAAGATTGAAGACGTTTAGAGGGAAATGGATTAGTGGTGATGGCCTACCAGACACTATCTAGATCTCAACCAATCAAATATTTTTGGTAGTTTTCTCATTGACAAATGGGTCTTATTTAGAGAAAGAGGTATACGGTAGTCAAAGGCTGATTGTTGATGGCTAAGGGAGAGGTCTGCTAGCTAGACATATCAGTCAAGGCCATTGGTAATCAGGTTTTTCTAAGAACATAGAAATGCACGGAATTGGTGTTTTCCTAGTTGCTGAGTTCTCCCTTTCCATATCGATCACTTGCTTTCTTCTCTCGTTATCTCTTCCTTGTCTCACACTCCCTCTCTCCATAACAAACACACACACACACACACACATACACACACTTAGGCTGGGATTCAATCTGATCGAGGGTTATAGGCATTTCGTTTTTTAAATGCAATTTCCTATTGAGTCGACATACGTATAGTTTACCGTGCCGTACCTGCCCAGCATATTGGCAGTGTTTACCTGTTGGATCAGAATACAGGGGAAACACATTACTAACAGTTATGAAATGTAATACCACTTTCCATATATTTGATTGGATACTGTAACTATATGACATACACAACTATTCTGTGCGATTGGAGATTGCCAATGAGTAATGGTCTCCAACACCAGATCCATGGTCAGCCATTGGTCAAGACTTGAGCTGCAGCTTCAGGGGCTACCACCAGGGGGCTCTAGCCTCAAAGCAAAACTCCACTGTAACACAATAACACTGCTGGAGGACATTTGTGACTGTGGCATACTGTAAGATTCAATGATAGTCACAGTTTTGGTTTTCTGTGTAGATCAACATCTGACTTTAAAAGTGCTCTAATGAACAATTTAGCGATTATTTATTTGTAGCTTCAAATGGTAACGGCTCAGCGGAGCACTCAACAGCAGAGGCTGGTAAAAAATGTTTTACCGTACAAATGAAGTCAGCAAAACAGCCTAAACCTCTCCTATAGGTATGATGATGATGATGTACTATGATTTCAATACTGTATAGCAATGTCCATTCATACGGTTTTCACTGTAACTCACCTCTAACAAAAAAATATCTCACATTCACCGTGACGAATACATAACATAATGGGGCATTTATTTGACAGTGTGTCCCAAAAAGGCAACTGGACTGTAATGGGATTTAGCTCTGCTAGAGGCTGTGAATTTTCTCTTGTATACATTTCCATCCAGCCTACTGCAGAGCATTCTGTCTGTCATGTCTTTGTATGCTTGCAGTGACCCAAAGGTCCGTCTTGTTTCTAATTTCCTCTGTTTATTACATGTTTTGTATCAGTCTCTGTGTTTCAGGAGACCACCATGGAAGCAGCAATCACATGTGGACAGGGAGACAAAATACCAAGCTTTCACAGACAAAACCTCCGGGGGTGAAAGAGTATGTGCCTGTGTGTGAGAGGGAGGGAGAGAGAGAGAGAGAGAGCGAGAGAGAGAGAGAGAGAGAGAGAGAGAGAGAGAGAGAGAGAGAGAGAGAGAGAGAGAGAGAGAGAGAGAGAGAGAGAGAGAGAGAGAGAGAAAGAGAGAGAGAGAGAGAAAGAAAGAGAGGGTGTGTGTGTGTGCATGCTTAAGTGTGTGTGTGAGTGTGTTTAGCTATCCTTGTGGGGACCAGAAGTCCCCACAAGAATAGTAAACAAACACAAATTTGACCATCTGGGTACATTTTGTTAGTCCCCACAAGGTCAAATGCTATTTCTAGGGGGTTTAGGGTTAAGGTTAAAATTAGTGTTAGGGTCAGAATTACGTTAAGGGTTAGGGTTAGGAGCTAGGGTTAGGTTTATCGTTAGGGTTGAGGTTAGGTTTTTGGGTTAAAGTTAGGGTTAAGATTAGGGTAAGAGTATGGGTTAGGGTTAGGGTTAGGTTTAGGGTTAGGGGTTAGGGACTGAAAATAGGATTTTGAATGGGACTGAATTGTGTGTCCCCACAAGGTTAGCTGTACAATACTATGTGTGTGTGTGTGTGTGTGTGTGTACATGCATGTGTGTGTACATGTATGTGTGTTTGCATGAGAGAGGGAGAGACAGAGAGAGAGAAAGAGAGGGTGGACTGTACGTGTGTGTGCATGCTTAAGTGTGTGTGTGTGTACATGCATGTGTGTGTATATGCATGTGTGTGTGCACGAGAGAGAGGGAAAGAGACAGAGAGAGAGAAAGAGAGCGAGAGAGAGAGAGAGAGGGAGAGATTCCACAATGTGAAGTGCTGACATCTGCTGCAGGCTTTTGCAGGGGTGGAATGTGATACTCTTCTTTACACAAAGGGACTTGGCCCTTGCAGCAGGCACAAGAAGACCTCGACATGCCACACTCCATGGAGGCAACACACCAACCCGTGTATGACAGCCATGCAATCTCTTATCCGCCATTTACTTTGATTAAAAACATTAAAACCTCTCATACCTTTCGGGTGGTGACATCTTTAGGCTTTCCCTCCCTCTGAGGCTGCAATGTCTCAGCAACGTGAGACAGGGCTAAATTGCTCCGCCATTACATCATGTGTCATGGTGAATAGGTTCAATGTGTCTGCAACTCCCTTTGATAGTTTGTCTGCTGGTATACTTACACAGGGACACACACTTGATGATTCTACAGACAATGAGATGAGAGTAACCACATTAAACGCACATGATGAGGTACAGCATTGTGCTGGAGTGGAAATTGGGAACAGAAGGGGGAATGGTAACAGCGGTGTCTACAGCTTTGATATGACACATTTTGAGTTTTTAAACATTTCCCCAAACAGGCATTAGGCATTGTTCTAACTTCCCCATGATGAAAAGTTCTGGGCAATGATGGTGAGATTAAGGAATGAGTCCAGGGGGAGTGTTTATGGTACAGTATTCACATTGTTGAAATGGGAAATCTAGGTGTAGCCTACAGTGCCAATATCAAAACACTATTAACCCTTAATGGCATGATATCACAAGGAACACGCTTAACAGCAATGGGTAAAAGAGGACTAACTGATGGAAATTATATTTTGTAAATTACATTGTGGCGTATTGTATTAACATTGCTTGACTTAAATGTGCCACGCATTGTCGCTCTATTGATGCAAAATCTAGTTGATATAATTTATGATGTGATTATAATGAAGATTAATGATCCAACTTACAGTAGTAATGATAATAATAAATACTGTAGTTCAATACAGGCACAATGCATTATACATCATGGACACACATGGTTTGCTACTGTAGAAGAAGTGTCACGGTTTACTTAGCCAGAACCCAGAAGCAGACCAGGACAAGGTACGTTGAGACAAAGGTGAGTGTTTATTAATAGATTCCGAGTGAGGCTGAATAATCCAGGGAACAGAGCGGGTGGCGTGGATGGGTTGTTGTGGGTGCAGTGGTTGGTCCGGTACTGGCTCGGCAGCCGCCGACCATCAGGCAGAGGTTGGGTGAAGGTTCCGGGTGAGAGACTGCAGACAGAACAAAACGGAGGTCAGTACACAGCAAGTCAAAAAGGTGCAAAACAACAAAACTAACACTAATGGCTCAGAGACTGATACGCTGACAAACATACTGTTCATGGCTAACGATCCGGCAGGAACTGGATGTTGGGCCAGAGCCTAAGAAGGGTGATGATCAGGACCAGGTGTGCAGATTGCTGATGGGATGCAGGTGCGGAAAACAAGAGCGCTCCCCGGAGCGTTCCCGAACCCTCGGGAAACTGGAGATTACGAACAGGAACACTAGTCACCAGACAGGACCCGACTCAGACAGCCGGGATCGTTACAAGAAGACCCAGATGCAAACAGTGTCAAAGTAACAAGTGTTTATTACACAAAAACAGGGGGCAGGCAAACGACAGGTCAAGGGCAGGCAGAGGTCAGTAATCCAGATCAGAGTCCAAAAGGTACAGAAAGGCAGGCAGTCTCAGGGTCAGGGCAGGCAGGGGTCAATAATCCAGGGTGGTGTGACAAGGTACAGAACGGCAGGCAGGCTCAGGGTCAGGGCCAGGGCAGGGAGAATGGTCAAAACCGGGAAGGGGAAAACCGCTGGTAGGCTTGACGAAACAAAACTAACTGGCAACAGACAAACAGAGAACACAGGTATAAATACTCAGGGGATAATGGGGAAGATGGGCAACACCTGGAGGAGGGTGGAGACAATCACAAAGACAGGTGAAACAGATCAGGGTGTGACAACTTTATCAGGGAATATGTTTGCAAAATCAGTTTATAAGCCCTTAGATTGCAATATCTACTAAGTTAACATATGGAATTGTTTTAAGATGGTCATCAAATGTATCATTTAGCCATTTGATTTTGAATTTTAGGAACACTGTAGGTATAAAGAAAATATATAAAATAAATGTTTGATATAACTTTGAATATGGCTTTTACTGCTATAGCCCATAGAAACTCATTGAATAACACATTCATAAATGGTAAAAAAGACAGTCAAAAAATAAATCATAATGAACAAGGTTTTAAAGTATCTGTCCTATATCTGAGAGATATAAGAAAACTCAGAAGAAAAATATATTTATACCCATGTTTGGTCAAGTTATTCATGATCATTCATTCATGGCGCAATGTTCCCTCTAAACTGCACGCGTGCATGAACGCGCAATAGCCCGGAGACTGCTGCGCAGAAATATCAGCCCACAGAGAGAAGTACGAGATTGAACTTCACTCAACTTTCTAGGTCAGTGGTCCCCAACAGGTTGATCGCGATCGACTGGTCGATCTCCAAGGCATTCCTAGTCGATTGCCAAGCATTTATGTAAAAAAACCAACAATAAAGCCTTGTGTTCCAAATTTTTTTATTAGTCTAGGGCTGTTTCCGGTAGGTGCACCCGATTCAGCTGCCCTGCGCGCCGGATAGGCGAACTGTTGCCATTTTGAACCATTTCATTTGTCTGAAGGCACAAACTCTGCCTTCCCGGCGGGCCCAGAGAGCAAATCAAGCTACAGCAAAGCTGCCATGCGATCTTTAAAACGTTTAAAACCATGACTAGAGAGAGACTGTCAATGCTGTTTTTATGAGTGAGTTAATGTTTAAGTTCTTACTCAGCACTGTCAACACTTTGTATTCAACAGTTTTATAAGCCATAAAATGCGCCTTCTTCCTATTTCCACTCAGCACTACAACAAGCACTGCAGCAGTAATGAATGAGTAGGAAAGTGTATCTATAGACTTGCGTTGTTGTTATTATTACAGGCTTGGGACTTTTTAAATATCGAGGAATATTTAACTTTTTCTGTTCATAGGAGTAACAACATGAATTTGTGCATGAGGCAGAAATAATGCGGTGTGACTCGAGTTTCGCCATCATCTGGAAGACGCTGTCCTTTTTTGGTCAGTGTCAGTGGAGGAAAGGGAGAGTGGAGGGATGTTGAGAAGCGGACCCTCAGTCTGCTGCTCTCTCCCTCCGCTGAGACTGACCAATAGATGCAGGCACCATCAGCCCAGTAAAATAAAATAAAAAGTGAATGATTTAAATGTATGCTCACTCTGTGTATTACTTGTGAAGCTGTGCTTCACAAGTAATACACCAACATTACTGGTGTGATCATATAGACTACCTCAAATTTTGAAATATGATTTTTAAAAATGGCCCGAACAACAATGCATTGGCAAGGCAATTCAAGCAAAGCCAATATGCGGTGGTAATGTATTGAGCCTATAGCGTACTGCACAAACCTCATTGTTACACTACTGTTTTTAATTGGTTAATGTTGCATAGGCTTATGTTTTTTTAAGTCATGTAAAAAAAATATCTGAGCGGTAGATCTCAGCTTGCATTTTGACTCAAAGTGACTCAGAAAAGGTTGGGGACCACTGTTCTAGAGTTTTCTGATTGGTTAAAACTGCATTCCAGCTGGTGTCTATTCCACAAGTTACCACCGGCTAAATCTATGACGTTAAAATGCCTATTTACTCCATTCCATCTGACTGCGCAATCCACTGTCTCAGCCCAGCCAAGCAATGTATAAACTTGATCTCCACTATAAAAAGCATCTAGACATTATCTCAGATTTAGACTAACATTTAGTTTTCAACAGCGGAGATTTGTATAAATCATGCTGTCTGTCTCTCCGACATTTGCAACATTGTTTCAATATACAAATTCGATCTCCAGCTGTCCAATAATAATGAACGTGTTCGGAGTCGGGACGAGACAGACAGGCAGGCAGCGTTTCTCAGCCAGTCTAAATCATGAATCAGCTGGCATCATTTTTATGGATATATACAGAGAAATGTCAATTGAAAAAAGGCAAAACGAAACGAAGTGCAGCTAGTTTGCAGTCTTTCCAGCTTCAATTTGAATTGATTGTGTTAGCTGTGTTGTTGACTAGCTCCTCTGAACAACACAGTGTCCTGATGAGTGAGCCCATTTTCTATGCCAGGTGAAATCGAGCATCATTAGCTCATTGTTATGGATGTTTCCAAATAAATGTCTCTAGAAAACAGCTTAAACAAATGCAAATGCAGCTACTTTGCTGTTATTCTGGCTTTTTGACGTGACCGTTAATTAGCCGTAGTTGGCTAGCTAGCAAGCAAGGGATAAGAATGTTTGCCAGCCAGTATGGCAATGGAACATTTAGAACAAATGACTGGTTCGCTTCCATAGATACAGAACAAAAAGACAGAACGACTGGGTCGCGTCTCTAGCAACCGAACCAATAGAATGAACAACCAGCCGGCTAGGGTAGCAACCCTAGATTTGTGTCGGGACTATATCTTGTGGAAGGATGAAATAGAATAAATTAATAAAAATAACGTTTTTAATGAAAATATATCGATCAATATTTGAATGTGTTGGTAACCGTTGTATAAAAGTGATGATGCCCTCGAAGCCGGTGTTGGGAGGATATATTGGCGACTTCGTCTCGGGCCTAACAACACCCGTGCCAATATATCCTCCAAACACCGGCTTCTCTGGCATTATCACTTAAACATATACTGTACATTCCGTTATCAGCATCGACAAAACTCTCTCTATCCTCTATCTTGTTAAGTGTGTTCATGTGTGTTGGCTGAGCCCAGTAATTGGCCACACCTGATCTTGTTTCCTTTGAAATGGGGTCTGTTTAATTGACTAAAATGAATAGCTTTGTATGCATAAAAAAAACATGGCACGCTAGCTCCATCCTGGTGGTGCACTGGACTAATTCCATGTATTAAGAACAGAAGATTATAGGCACCCCAATGGTGGAACCAGCCTCCCTGTGAAGCTAGGACAGCAGAGTCCCTGCCCATCTTCCGAAAACATTTGAAACCCTAAATGTTCAAAGAGTATCTTAAATAATCCCACAGCACCCCACTACCTAACATTTGCACTTTACTTTATAGCTACTTTCTTGAGGAAAATTGTACTTACTATGACTGTGATATGTGGTTTTCCTACCTAGCTATCTTAAGATGAATGCACTAACTGTAAATTGCTCTGGATAAGAGCGTCTGCTAAATGACAAATAGAGAACAGAAGATTATAGGTTCAAATCTCACTGATGCCGCATCACAATAAAAAATAAATGTGTTTGCATGATTAATGCCTAAGGAAATGAATTTCCATGTGTCCTGTCTGTGCTTGGAGTTTAAAGGTTAACCTAAAATAAGCTAGCGGTGTTATTAAAAGTCTTATTGAAACATTCAGTGAAAGTTTTAAGGAAGTTATTCAAAAACCGCCAAATAGCCTAGACTTTATACTCAGAGCGTTAATAAAACCTCCCAGGAAAACTTTCAAGTGACCATAGTAAAACGTTCTGAGAACCTTCCTGCAACCTAAACATTTACTTCCCAGAACAGGTGAAATGTTCACTTCAGTTCTCAGAACGTTTAAAAAACGTTATGTTTTACCGGTCTTATGGTTTTGTTCCCAGAACCAACGGGGAACCAATAAAGTGCGTTCCCACAACTTCCAAGGAACCAAATGTGCTAGCTGGGCATGCACAAGTAGAGCTGCATGCAGCAACTGAACAGTTAACTTCCCGGGGAGTTTCCTTCGCTAGGAAGTTTTACTTTATGTATAGCACCTGTTGTGTCGTCAGTTCAGTTGGCAGTCTGCTTTTCCAAAAATCCAGACCCTGTTGTCTCACTTTTAGCGACAGTTTAGCTCCAGTCTCCAGCACAGTTTAGTTCCAGTCAACAGCCACCGTGCCAAGACCTCACCAAACAACTGGAGTTATGTGTGCTCTGCAATATCATCCACTGTACAAACTGTATCGAATTGCACTGCACTCTCGTGGTATCTGCGGTTAATGTGAAGTTATTGTAATGCCTGCAAATCTGTGGATTGGACTTGCAGACAGCGGAGACTTTGGATTCCAAACTAATGAATGTCGCGCGCAGGCAAAAGTATCGCACTTCTCCTTGTACAAAAAGTTTAAGATTTAAGCTTTTACGATTTATTTCACTCAATATATAAGTAATTTGGTGGCTTTGATGGAACTTCAAGGTGGATATGTAATTTAGTTAAAGCGCAGCAGTGACTTTCTAACTTCCAAGCCAATTTTCCATAAACCCCACAGGTGCGCACTTGCATCTGAACCACTTTGGCGCGCGAGACGGCCATTGGTTTCAAAGTTATCCTATTGTGGATATTACGGGATTTTTATGACGTTTCATTTTTTTCCCAAAAACTCCGTATTTGGATGAGATTATGTCGATTTTACTCTGCGTTTATCCGCTACAAATGTGTCCAAAACAGCATTGTTGTCATCCAAACAACGTTTAGGCTACTAAACGTCTCGTCAACAGTGTTTTGTAATCGCTGTCCGCCACTAATCCAAATGATCCTTCCATTATTAATCCTGTTTGTATCGCTTCTACAACAACATGGCTCAGAAACTGAATCAAGTCACGTCAGCAAATTCCAACAACCAAGTTTAAAGGAACAAAACGGTAAGTTGCGTGTTTGTAATGTGTGTTTAGCTGTCACTTTTAACATGGGTTGAGTTGGAAATAAAGGAGTTTAGAATTTCTCACATATCCATTCCTGCTCATACATAAACTTCCAGAACTCAAACCTACTCTTACAAGGCACATCTTGCTTGAGTTTAAACAGCAATGAATGAATACGTTTTATTCAGTTCAAACAGCATTATCCAGGATAGGAAGTGGATATTACCTTTAACTTTAAAGTGTGCCCGTGTGTGTTTAAGGGGGGGAAACCCTCTGAAATTTCATGTCCCCTGAGAGAGGTTTTCTCTTTGATTGTAAAAGGCTCCTTTCATTCAGTGGTAGTCCTCCAGGTGATGTAATTTGCTTACCCTCTGAACCCCACTGATTTAGACTGTCAAATAAAAAAATTAAGTTTAGGAATTTATTTTAAAGTCAAATAAATATGATGGTGACACATGCATAAATTGGAAGAGACTGTCCAATTAATAATCTCTGCAAATTATTTATTATTTCCAGCATGTGGAACTTGAATCAAGCTGTTGTTGTTGTGATGAGGTGTGTGTGTGTGTGCCGGTGTGCACACCTGGGCATTAGTTCATAAATAGCCTATGCTTTTGCACCCAGGTAATTTTGCAGTTAATTTAACATTATTTGATGAAGCATACATTAGCAATGTACTCTGTCCATTCATTTATTCTATGTAAACTGTTTGCAGATTTTTGGTTTACACGGATACTGAATCACTATGAGAATGAAGGCCCTGGCTAACGGTATCCTTTGGCTCTGACGTGTGAGTGTTTCATCAGCTCTCCAGTGTGGTTGATTGCTGATGCTCGGCGACAATTTGATATTGAAAGCTAGACCTATCTGGCATGTTTAGTGGTGGTTGCTGGGTGAGTTACAGTCCTGGGAGAGTTGCGGTCATGGAATAGTTGCGGGCCCTCTACTATTAGTCTCAGCGTGGTTGCTAGTGCGGTCCCTCTACTATCAGTCTCAGCATGGTACTAGTGCGGTCCCTCTACTATCAGTCTCAGCATGGTACTAGTGCGGTCCCTCTACTATCAGTCTCAGCATGGTACTAGTGCGGTCCCTCTACTATCAGTCTCAGCATGGTTGCTAGTGCGGTCCCTCTACTATCAGTCTCAGCATGGTACTAGTGCGGTCCCTCTACTATCAGTCTCAGCATGGTACTAGTGCGGTCCCTCTACTATCAGTCTCAGCATGGTACTAGTGCGGTCCCTCTACTATCAGTCTCAGCATGGTACTAGTGCGGTCCCTCTACTATCAGTCTCAGCATGGTACTAGTGCGGTCCCTCTACTATCAGTCTCAGCATGGTACTAGTGCGGTCCCTCTACTATCAGTCTCAGCATGGTACTAGTGCGGTCCCTCTACTATCAGTCTCAGCATGGTACTAGTGCGGTCCCTCTACTATCAGTCTCAGCATGGTACTAGTGCGGTCCCTCTACTATCAGTCTCAGCATGGTTGCTAGTGCGGTCCCTCTACTATCAGTCTCAGCATGGTTGCTAGTGCGGTCCCTCTACTATCAGTCTCAGCATGGTTGCTAGTGCAGTCCCTCTACTATCAGTCTCAGCATGGTACTAGTGCGGTCCCTCTACTATCAGTCTCAGCATGGTTGCTAGTGCGGTCCCTCTACTATCAGTCTCAGCATGGTACTAGTGCGGTCCCTCTACTATCAGTCTCAGCATGGTACTAGTGCGGTCCCTCTACTATCAGTCTCAGCATGGTACTAGTGCGGTCCCTCTACTATCAGTCTCAGCATGGTTGCTAGTGCGGTCCCTCTACTATCAGTCTCAGCATGGTTGCTAGTGCGGTCCCTCTACTATCAGTCTCAGCATGGTTGCTAGTGCGGTACCTCTACTATCAGTCTCAGCTTGGTTGCTAGTGCGGTCCCTCTACTATCAGTCTCAGCATGGTTGCTAGTGCGGTACCTCTACTATCAGTCTCAGCTTGGTTGCTAGTGCAGTCATTGTACTACAGTAACTTTCTCCAAGGGAACTATTGTTGTTGACCGTTGTTATGCAACATGATACATGGGCTTTAATCTTTATTACAGAAGATGGAGTCCTATTCACTAGGTGTGTCAGGCAGTAACGATCGACCATGACGGTCTCATTCTGTTCCACTTGGCTCACATCTCCAGTGAGGCTCAGCCACTAATTAAACCACTTCACCTTGTCTTGTAGCTTATTACACTTTGGGCTTTAGGTTGGATTGTTTCTTGATTAATTAACATTTTGTTAATATGCTTAAATGTTAAGTGTCTTTTCCATTATCTTGGGGTTGATAAGTGAGTGTTGGCATTGCATTTTCAGCCAAATGAAACCGCCTCAAAATCTTCTAAAACGATTTGTCCAAAGATATTAGTACGAGACACAGGTTATCTAGGGATAATCTAGTGTAGCCTCTTTCAGCACCAGTCCAGGAAGCCGAGGAACGTGCAAGACTTGCCAATGATCACAGGGGCTGCTGTGAACAGCCAGATTAGGGGATTACGGGGGGGTAATACGGCTCACAGGCCAATGGAAATGTGCAGCTTTTCACGTATACATGGATGTCTGGGGATACAGAAGTGCATTGTGCATTCAAAGGGTCCCAATACAAACAAGAAAACAGACAATCTGCAACCAACATGCATAATGGTCTGTAGTATGTTAGGTCACTGCACACCATGAATAGGACTTGAGATGTAGCTATACATGGAAGTGTAACTTTCGTTTCATGCATTGATGTCAATTGATAGTTGCATCAAACTTGAAGTTATTGGTGCAAATCTCAAGTCACTCTCTGGCCCATATCTATCTGGAGATTTTGACCAACTTTTATTTTTATTTACTGTACTGTGTAGTTACTAACAGAGCCAATCATAATTTCCTCAGATCAAACCCATAGCCTTAGCCCTGTGTGTGGTGTGGGATTTGTTGAAGTCAGTATATTGCATGTTTTGCTCTGTTTAGGAAGTAATACCTCTCCCTATCAGGCAATGATTACTCAACGTGTGCTGGACTCAGTAGGGTGGTTTATATGGCTGTTAGCCCAGTCTGTAGACAGCTACCAGTTTCTTAGCTGGGATTCACATTACCAGTCTGTTGTTGTGTTAAGTGGACCACATAGTGGTTAAGTATATATTTTATTTGAAATTACGGTATAGCTGTAAAATTGGTGAAACAACACCAAAATAATTTGGAATATCAAATTATTCTTTAATACGGTTCAGATGTTTCTCTAAATACGTTTCTCTGGGAGTACTAATGTACTGTAGCAATGTACAGTTAGTTACTCGCACTAAGGTAGTCGGCCTACACCGACAACTACTGTCTATTTGACAAAAAAATGCCTAAAAGTAAAATGGATGATTCTTTACACACTTGCAAGGAAATTGCAACACAAATAGACCAGAAAATATACTGACCACACAAGAGCCTTTCCTCACTGAGACACCAAACACAGTCAGTCTCTCCACAAGCAGTCCATGTAGACTTGTTCCCCTCTCACCACCTCAGTCTCAAGTGAGGACTAACAGTAGATAACAGTGTCTATGTTTTTGCTGTCAGCACAACTTAAACGTCGGAGAACTGTATTTGGCAGGCGAGCATGCCACCGCCTGCCTGCTGTTTGTCATTTTGGGCAGCGAGTGTACATTCTCCCCAAGCAGGAGGGAGTTTCTCAAGGGAACTGGGTCACAGGTTTTTAAGCTCTGCATTGGCAGAGAAAAGCCTCTCCAGGCAGGCGGTGGCTTCTCTCTCACTTGCAGTATCAACATTACCCCAGGTACTTTGTAAGGGCCTATTGTTTTCAGTAGAATCAATGTCCTCTTGAGGTCAGCATGCTGAGTGTCTTTTTTTCAAGGACACACCAAAAAAAATCTTGACATTCTCATTGATATGTCCCTGTGGGGAGGGTCACCCATCCAGCCACAGTTCTTTAACGGTGCATTCTTGTCCTTTTAAAGAGTAACTGGGGAATAGTCTTCTTATACTATGTGGATAGGGAACGCCTGTGGGTCCTCTACTCCCCACTTACTTAATCTACCAGTCAAGGCCTTACAGCCCCAAACTATAGCCAGCATGCTGAGTGTCAATGCCAATTATGGATTCATGCAAATTATGAATAGCAGTGTCATGTTAGCAATACAGTTTTAGGTCTTCAACTTCGGCAATTTCAATGTCACTTTTTGCATGTTTACACCTGTGAACCAGTGACCTAATTACTGTCTTGAGACACAAAGCCAACCAATCCCAGACCAGGAACATGGACATGAAAATTGCTCCATTGTAACAGTCTTTCCTTATCTGCTGCAAAATGAAATGCCTCATTGAAACTTAAATTCAAGAGAGATTCTTAGATAACATTCATTACATTCTACTGCTATCAGCTGCCTTTGTACGATTGCTGCAGCACATCCAAAATAGTGTGCGTTTCTTTAGCTATTTCTTCGGTGGATTAGGCCTAGAGCTGAAAATCTATTCGGTTTGGAGCCGAGCACTGAGTCCAAGCACCATGTTTCCCAGAGGAGACCAAAATATCAAGAGCACATAAATTTGGTCATATAAACACGCCACTGTAAATAGCCCAACGCTAACATTGACATTGAATGAGAGAGAAGAAAGTCTGCCCGGTGCAGTCTAGACATGAAGGGTGGAGTATGTCTGCCTCAAGTCAGGATAACCTGTCAGCGCAAGTACCTGTCATATACTCCTGGGCAGCATCTTTTCCTCAAGTCTCTTGTTTCTCAGCTGCACTGCTGCTAGTGGTTTATGTGCTCATTGCACACTTGAAATAATCCCTTGGCATTTTCAAAAACATTGACCTTACTCAGGTCATTGAGGTGAAATAGGCTACATGTAACTATTGTGTCGTTACATGAAACATTGCATAGGCCGACATTTCCTTGGAAAATGTCTCAAGAAGAAAGCATTTCTGAAACGACTACACGAGAGAAAATGAAATGTGGCATGTAAATATAATAATAATAATAATAATAATATGCCATTTAGCAGACGCTTTTATCCAAAGCGACTTACAGTCATGTGTGCATAAATTTTTACGTATGGGTGGTCCCGGGGATCGAACCCACTACCCTGGCGTTACAAGTGCCATGCTCTACCAATTGAGCTACAGAGGACCAGTGGATTACTATTGGGTAATTAGGGCATTATCATTCTTGCTGTTGCTTCCTCTCAATGTAGCTCATATTGACGCTTCCAAACGTATTACATTTGGGTTACCTGTACCTGTGTTTAAGGATTAGTACGCAGGTTGGCATTTATTGAGATGACTAATGTACTGGAGGCAGCTCTGCAGAGTGGTCACTAGCTGGTACAGCCACAAAGTCATAAAATCTGATTTTAACCTTAAACCCTAACCTTAGCCACACTGCTAACCCTAATGTCTAACCCTAACCTTAAATTAAGACCGAAAGCTAATTTTTGTTTTCATGAGTTTTTATGATATAGCCAATTTTGACTTTGCAGCTGGCCCATCTAGCGGAAACCGCTCAGTTCTGCCTCTAGGGCAAGACTCATGACAATAAACGTCAACCTGCGATTAGTACATCACTGGAACAGCCCTGCACTAACATAGACTTAAGCCGTCTGTGGGGGATATTAGCTGTTTTGAAAGCAAACTGAATTCCATTGGACTTACAATTTTGGCAGAGGGTAGATGTGATGAGTTGACCTTGGTTACCATCTCTGGAGGGTATGTCTACATAGTTTGGCAGATGTCATCGACCCCTGTCAGAGAACTATTTGAAAGTGTCCTGTTCCATCTCCACTTCACTGCGCGGGGCTCGGCCATCACCTTGCGATTGATTGACAAGGAGCGTGACCCCGGACAAGGACTGAAAAGTTGTGCAGCTGTGGCTTCTAATATAGAGATGGATTGGGAGTGGCAGATGCAACATTTGCTGTTGATTCTGTGCTTGAATGTTGCAGAGAAGGGAACAAAGTATTATTGCTTTGGTAGGAGATCATAGCTGGTTAGTGAGGGACTGGTCAGTGGTCGCTATGCTAAATGTTCACAGAACATTAATTACTCAGTAGATGTGATATGTAAACACATATTTTGTTTCAATCATTGACCAGGCAGCAAACCAGACTACTGTCAAATCAAATCAAATGTTATTTGCCGCATGCGCCGAATACAACAGGTGTAGACATTACCGTGAAATGCTTACTTACAGCCCTTAACCAACAATGCATTTATTTTTTTAATAAAAAAGTAAAATAAAACAACAACAAAAGTGTTGGAAAAAAAAGAGCAGAAGTAAAATAAAATAACAGTAGGGAGGCTATATACAGGGGGGTACCGGTGCAGAGTCAATGTGCGGGGGCACCGGCTAGTTGAGGTAATATGTACATGTGGGTAGAGTTAAAGTGACTATGCATAAATAATTAACAGAGTAGCAGCAGCGTAAAAAGATGGGGTGGGGGTGTGGGTGGGGGGGCCGTGCAAGTAGTCCGGGTAGCCATGATTAGCTGTTCAGGAGTCTTATGGCTTGGGGGTAGACGCTGTTGAGAAGCCTTTTGGACCTAGACTTGGCGCTCCGGTACCGCTTGCCGTGTGGTAGCAGAGAGAACAGTCTATGACTAGGGTGGCTGGAGTCTTTGACAATTTTGAGGACCTTCCTCTGACACCGCCTGGTATAGAGGTCCTGGATGGCAGGAAACTTGGCCCCAGTGATGTACTGGGCCGTACGCACTACCCTCTGTAGTGCCTTGCGGTCGGAGGCCGAGCAGTTGCCATACTAGGCGGTGATGCAACCAGTCAGGATGCTCTCGATGGTGCAGCTGTAGAACTTTTCGAGGATACTGTATTCACAAATGACCATTCTGATCAATTATTCCTGACAACTCCCATTGTGACCATGGATTTCCTTAATACATCTTTGATTGTTTTACAAGCGTGACTCCAATATATGCATCCAGCAGCCCACACACACCAAAAAAGAACAATGTAGCCTCACTTTTGGCATGGATCAGGGTGGCAGGACTGAGATGAAAGACACCCACTGGTAGGAAATATGCTACCGACCCAGCAGTCTGGCACCAATCCCTCTGTTCCACCCGCATGTTCTCCTCCACTGTAACAATCTGAAGGTGCCACTATGTTTGAAACACAGCAAACAAAGTCCTCTCTTCACATTTATGGGATATGCTGTACATTTTTCGAGGCATTTGTTATCTCAACTGAGCTAATTTCTAATGTAATTCTGAGAGATAGTGATGCATGATCCGCTACGCATGAGTTACGATATCAGAGCAAGATCAACTTCTCTCTGCAGGTTGAGATGTGAAGTCTGAACATGGAAAATAAGTATTAGTGCTGTATTCCGTCCACTGTCTCTTATGGGGTCACGTATAGAGCTTATATACTGTTAAGAGTTTTACAGGAGCCCCTCATCAGTTGTTCTCACATGCCTGGCCTCATATAGCTAGGTGAGTGAGTGAGTGAGTGAGGAGGGTAGCTTGATGCAGTTCAAAATGATGATTAATCATGCATAGTTCCACTCTGTTTTTAATGACTTAGCTTTGGCTCCATGCGTTGTTCCTTGAACCATTGAGGAAGGTACAATGAGTTCACATAATATGGTTCATATTTTGTTTCTGTCTTGCTTGCTCTCCATTTGACTTACTTAAGCTATACTATAATTCAAGTGGATCTATAGAAATAAAATCCTGACTGTTTCTGCCTTGCTTGTCATTTGAACTGAGTGAGAAAAATCGAGAAACCATTAACCTAAGACCAGAAATATGCCAGCCATAATACATTTATAGGAAAAGTAAAAAAGCACCTGTCCCAGTAATCACGGGTTTGCCAGGGTCCCGGGTAGCTGGATTATATCGCCTTGCACATGGTGGGATTTGGTATATGACAGTATGCCACTAGCACACGGAGTCCGTAACCCAATCACACATACTATTTGGAGAATGCATGGCTTTTCCCAAAGCACAAATAGGTTTTCAGTACACTACACATATGCTGCCCCTCGCAGTACCCACACTAGGTCCCCTGGGAGGGGTATCCATTTACCAGAGCCCAAATGGAATGAAATGCACAGTGGGCTGTTAGCTAGCTCTTCGTTAAGACTCACTGTAATGATTTGAGCAACTGTGTTCTGGAGATACATGTGGTGCGCGGTGTGGACCGAATGGCCTGTCAATGTATTCGGGAATCTCCTTTTTTTGATGAAGGCACATTGATTTAGCAGACTGATTGTAATGGAGCAAGGCTAGGTCTGTCTCATTGGCAGCAGATGTTGATATAAAAAAGCTTAACATTGTCTCAGGCTTTTCACTCCCAATCCTAATAACCCAAGGAGGGTATCAATCATGAGGTGATACATTTGGAAACATTAGCAACGGGCAATCATCCCTTTTGGCAACAGTCCGTTCTAGTGCTAACACATGCGTAGCTACTGACAATGAAGTCAGGGTGGAAAAAGGACAACTAGGTAAAGATTGAGCCACGGCATCGCCTGAAGGGAGGCCTAATTTATCAACCAATCTCCATCTGAATCAATTGCAGTCTGGTGACCGGTCAGCCGGTTATCAGTAAAGGTGTGACGCCCTTTTTTCTTTTCCCCCACCGGCAAGCCAAATATCTGCTCAGCTGTTTCTCATAGATAACAGCATTAAAATAACCCAATCTATCATGTCACCCCATTTGTCAAACTCCATCTTTCATTCTACTCAGCTTGATGGACAATGTTTGTTCTACAATTTGTCTCCCCTCCCACCTGTTGACAGGCCTTAGGTCATTGAGTTGGCTTGTATCTGGCACAGATTGGAGATCAGATGGTGGCAATGGATATTTATAGTCCCAGTAATGAGTCAGATACTATGTACATAGTGATGGTAAATAATATACTGTGGTCCTGGGGTACCAACATAACAATCATAACCCTAACATACTGTAATCATGCATATTAGTACCACAATAATTTGTAAGAAGTGGGCCAAGTAATAACTTTTCATCTTATATCGACTGTAATCAGTTTAAGAAGTCAGATATTGAGGCTGTATTCGGAAGTGATTTGATTGTCTGTCCACATTGTTCTTGGCAACATTACAATACTCACAATTGAGAGCATGTAGCAACTTGTCCCAAAAGGAATGGACCCCATGCCAGTACAGTGACGTGAGTGTGAAGGTACTAGACACATGAGTGTTACCTCAGCAAGAGAAGAGTATCCTGTGTAATGTCATGGTGTGGAGCTGTGAAAATAATCATACATGGCGCTGTTTGTTTTCTCAATATCTGACAGAGTGAAAGTGTGACAGGTGGAGCTAAATTCAAACGCCTCAAGATATACTTTTTGACATTTCAAGGCGTGACATTGTTATAATGGATGTTGTTTTGCTATCATTTCCTAAAATGCATTTGTAATCTACTTCTGTGATTTCTTTAATCTCACTAAACTAACTTCCTCAAGATGATGAATGACAAATCAAGAGGAATCTTTCATCTTGAGTGCACCCATATGGTTCAAGTAGCTAGAGGAACTGTAGGGCAGTCAGGGTGTGTCAAATGTACTGTACATACAACACGTCAACACCACACCTGTGAAAAAATCTTACCTTCCAGTGTATAAAAAAGGCAAACATGAAGAGAAAGGCGGTATTAGCAAAAACCTGACCTCATTAAAGACCTGACATCATTAAAGAACAAATCATGAGTAATAATAGTGGGCTTAAAAGAAGGAAAAAAATACTTCAGTCAATCAAAGTAGTTACATAATATCTGCCCTTTCAACTTCCTTTAAATTATAGTGCTCTATGGGTGTCTCAGTAGTCCTCTCCTTGAGGCTTCCACTCCTTGTCTCTACTGCAATGATGTGAAAGAACTAGACAGGTGAGAGCTACAGCAGGCATCCTCCATATTATTTCACCTCCACAGTTTTTAGGTTTGAACAGTTGAAGTCGATGACAGGAAGAGAGGCAGCAACATCAGAACTTTGAGACATGCCCTTTGTCCCCTTCACCCTGAAGCAATTACTAATGTACCTTTTTTTTTTCTTAAACCAGGTCATAAATGGGCTCGTCCCATCTCTAGAAATACAGTAACTGCAGTTTCTTCTCATAACATAACATGTTTACCAAGATGGAAATTAGCATTTCTAAGACTGCATTTGAATGTAAGAGTGCTTTAGAGCAAACCTCTGTTTTCTCAGGCATCCATCTAGGAGGAAATTAGACAGCATTTTTTGCTGTAAGTGCATTCGCACATGAATATTAATGATCTCTAAAGATAAAAATCAAAGCTTTTAGTACTGGTTTCTGCTATTATAATTCCGCATTTGTATAATTTTTTTCTCTAACGTTTGTCTTATGCAATGGGTTATTTTTGGAGGAAAACAGACACACATGATTTAGCACCTGTTTTATTAGCAGCCACAGTTAAGTGAAAAAGGCTGTGGGCCCTTTGACGAATTGGGACAGTCAGAAGCTTAATGACCTGTGGAGGCTGTTAAAAAGGGAACTGAACACTGAGTGTTTAGCACTCGTCTGCCTATGTCATTTACAGCCTTCAGTTTAAGGAAACTGAAATGTACAAAATGAGATATTTCACTTGTTCGCACAACATCACCTAAATCAGGGATCATCAACTAGATTCAGAAGCATGATTTTTTTTGTTGTTGAGCGGATGGTTGGTGGGCCGGAACATAATTACAAATAATATGTAAACTGTTTGACTAAAACATAATCATTTCAAACCTTGCTTACATTTGTGTACGATCAATCATGTGTCTGTCTATTATGCGTGAGAATACTTGGGAACAGATTTCTTAAATTAAAATCACTTGGAGCTGATTTCCTGGTGTTTTTACAGTCTTATGTCCAAAAAAAAAATATATATATATATATACAGTGGGGAGAACAAGTATTTGATACACTGCCGATTTTGCAGGTTTTCCTACTTACAAAGCATGTAGAGGTCTGTAATTTGTATCATAGGTACACTTCAACTGTGAGAGACGGAATCTAAAACAAAAATCCAGAAAATCACATTGTATGATTTTTAAGTAATTAATTTGCATTTTATTGCATGACATAAGTATTTGATCACCTACCAACCAGTAAGAATTTCAGCTCTCACAGACCTGTTAGTTTTTCTTTAAGAAGCCCTCCTGTTCTCCACTCATTACCTGTATTAACTGCACCTGCTTGAACTTGTTATCTGTATAAAAGACACCTGTCCACACACTCAATCAAACAGACTCCAACCTCTCCACAATGGCCAAGACCAGAGAGCTGTGTAAGGACATTAGGGATAGGCTACAGGACAATAGGCAAGCAGCTTGGTGAGAAGGCAACAACTGTTGGCGCAATTATTAGAAAATGGAAGAAGTTCAAGATGACGGTCAATCACCTTCGGTCTGGGGCTCCATGCAAGATGTCACCTCATGGGGCATCAATGATCATGAGGAAGGTGAGGGATCAGCCCAGAACTACACGGCAGGACCTGGTCAATGACCTGAAGAGAGCTGGGACCACAGTCTCAAAGAAAACGATTAGTAACACACTACGCCGTCATGGATTAAAATCCTGCAGTGCACGCAAGGTCCCCCTGCTCAAGCCAGCGCATGTCCAGGCCCGTCTGAAGTTTGCCAATGACCATCTGGATGATCCAGAGGAGGAATGGGAGAAGGTCATGTGGTCTGATGAGACAAAAATAGAGCTTTTTGGTCTAAACTCCACTTGCCGTGTTTGGAGGAAGAAGAAGGATGAGTACAACCCCAAGATCACCAC
Organism: Coregonus clupeaformis; assembly: GCF_020615455.1. Lineage (NCBI taxonomy): Eukaryota > Metazoa > Chordata > Actinopteri > Salmoniformes > Salmonidae > Coregonus > Coregonus clupeaformis. Next base: position 19,653,593 of record NC_059194.1, on the reverse strand, counting down.
CCCAACCGTGAAGCATGGAGGTGGAAACATCATTCTTTGGGGATGCTTTTCTGCAAAGGGGACAGGACGACTGCACCATATTGAGGGGAGGATGGATGGGGCCATGTATCGCGAGATCTTGGCCAACAACCTCCTTCCCTCAGTAAGAGCATTGAAGATTGGTCGTGGCTGGGTCTTCCAGCATGACAACGACCGAAACACACAGCCAGGGCAACTAAGGAGTGGCTCCGTAAGAAGCATCTCAAGGTCCTGGAGTGGCCTAGCCAGTCTCCAGACCTGAACCCAATAGAAAATCTTTGGAGGGAGCTGAAAGTCTGTATTGCTCAGCGACAGCCCCAAAACCTGAAGGATCTGGAGAAGGTCTGTATGGAGGAGTGGGCCAAAATCCCTGCTGCAGTGTGTGCAAACCTGGTCAAGACCTACAGGAAACGTATGATCTCTGTAATTGCAAACAAAGGTTTCTGTACCAAATATTAAGTTCTGCTTTTCTGATGTATCAAATACTTATGTCATGCAATAAAATGCAAATTAATTACTTAAAAATCATACAATGTGATTTTCTGGATTTTTGTTTTAGATTCCATCACTCACAGTTGAAGTGTACCTATGATAAAAATTACAGACCTCTACATGCTTTGTAAGTAGGAAAATCTGCCAAATCGGCAGTGTATCAAATACATGTTCTCCCCACTGTGTATATATATATATATATATATATATATATATATATAATTTTGCTCAGAAAACTTTGGGGGCCAAACTTTGGGGGCCAAATGAAACCACCAGTTGGGGAACCCCTGCCCTAAGTACTCCTCAGGCATTAGTCAAAGTAAGTGTATGTTTTGGTGGGTGGAGGCCGGGGGCGGGTGAAAGGCCATATCATTGGGTTTAATTGAAGGCCATGTGCGTTGGGCTTTGAGGCGTAATGTACTGTACTGTAGGGACTAATGAAGGGTAATGTGCTTAGTGCTGAACGATTAACCAAAATGTTGGTTATTTTGTTGGATTTAATGAAACGAATAGACCGATGTCTGTTGAATTATTTTAATTCCATTTCGTTAGTTCTATAGAGGTGAGAGGTTGACTTGGAATTAAATAATAAAGTCATCAAATAAAACTAATGTAATATACACAACTGAAATATTTTATTAAAGTAATGTAAATATATTATGGTTAATATGTGATAAGCAGTAATGGCAGTCACTACCATCATGAGACTTTTATTAATAGTTTTTTTCTGTTACATTTTAAAAAAAACATTTTATTTAGTCATTTAGCAGACATTCTTATCCAGAGCGACTTACAGTTAGTGAGTGCGTACATAAAAAATAATAATAATAATCATACTGGCCCCCCGTGAGAATCGAACCCACAAACCTGGAGTTGCAAACGCCATGCTCTACCAACTGAGCTACATCCCTGCCGGCCATTCCCTCCCCTACCCTGGACGACGCTGGGCCAATTGTGCGCCGCCCCGTGGGTCTCCCGGTCGCGGACGGCTACGACAGAGCCTGGATTCGAACCAGGATCTCTAGTAGCACAGCTAGCACTGCGATGCAGAGCCTTAGACCACATAATTCATAGGGCATTTAATGTTTAAAAAATTAAGTAATTGAAACCGAAATCGAAGATCGTGATTATTTTTTAAATAATCGAACCTTGAACTGAACTGACCTCAAAAAGTACTAATCGCTCAGCACTAACTGTACTGTAGGGACTAATGAAGGGTAATGTACTGTACTGTAGGGACTAATGAAGGGTAATGTACTGTACTGTACTGTAGGGACTAATGAAGGGTAGTGTACTGTACTGTACTGTAGGGACTAATGAAGGGTAATGTACTGTACTGTACTGTAGGGACTAATGAAGGGTAATGTATTGTACTGTACTGTAGGGACTAATGAAGGGTAATGTACTGTACTGTACTGTAGGGACTAATGGCTGGATTAGGGCGAAAGTAGAGCAGGAATGGGGTCGGTGGACTATGTGAGGTTACGGGTGAAGGTTATTCAATAGTATGTCTATTCTACAATGGCTCATCATTCAAACAGTCAGTAGGTATCAAACTTCACCAAGTAGAACAAAGATCCTGAGGTGGAATTGATGGTACATGTGACCTGTCACCCAGCATGGAGCATAGAACTGACCAAATATAGTACATAGAAACAATATTGTGAGTTCATTCATTAACTGTGTGGGCAACAGATGAAAACATCTGTTAACTGACCACATTATGATTATATCAGGGGGTCATGATTACTGCTCTGAGCTGCTGAGTATACAGAAACTAACTTACTTACTCACCTGCAGGAATGAAGTCAGTGCCCCTTGCAGACTTTTGCACTAAAAAACATTAGTTTCCATTTTGTAACCCTCAAACTGCTACTTAGGTCAACTACTCTAAATAACCATGTACAAATATGCTTGGCTTTACAAAGCCAAGATATGCCAAGTTGAAAGTGATGGGAAAACTGCACAAACACACACACAACGTCCATATTTAGTAAGACATAGAGTTTTGGCTCTCGGGCAATGGAAAGTAATCGGCTGACTCCCTACTTTCATTACCTTGGGCTCTCAGGCCACTCGATCCCCACTGCTGCTTCCCTTCCCCAGACAGCTGGACTCTGGGTTATGGGAGCCTGGTGGGGCGGTCATTAATTAGAAGTACAGGGTAACCCTCTTAAAGAAACAGATCTATATCTCGGAGACAAAAGCAGAGCCATAACATTTGTTTTTTAATTGCCCAGATTAAAATGTTCTTCGGTGCTTGTCACCCCTTTCCTGGCTAGGATTATTTTAAAAAAAAACATCTGCAGCTGAATATCACGTTAGACCTTTTGAAAAGCTTTGCCCAGATTCACTTGCATATCTCCAAGCGTATTAAAGGGTTGATCATAAATTCTGTTTTTTTATGTACCTACATTTAGCAAAAATGAACCTCCCAACTTTTCAATCTCCGGCTGCTGTAGGTGGCTGCAATCTGTTTTCAAGGGCATGACGTAGGAAAATGAAATCAGTGTGGTCTTTGGTGAGAAGTCACAAGTAGAGCTTTTCATTTATAAACTAAGATTACAGGTAATGGACTGTGGGAGGAACATGTGTGAAGCTGAGGCTCTCCGTGGAGTGTGAATGTGAGTATTGTCCAAGCTGCAACCGGAGATATAGCCAACCAATTAGTTACCAGCCCAGAGTTGGGCACTTTCTGTGTTAAAATAATCTCAAAAGTTCACCCCACCTCTCTTATACGTTAACTTCACACGTTATCAAGAACTCCACTGTGGAACTATTTCAAGGTGGTCATTGCGAATTGAGTGTTCTGTTTTTGGGTCTAAAGAGCTGCTATGTACAAAGTGGGACTACAATCACACGTCTGTCTTCAGTGTCCAACTCTATCCAACAACCTGGATCTCTAATCAGCCTTAAATAGCAGTATGTGGATCTTGAGACTCAAGCTGTGTACCAATAAGGCCTGCCCAGATAAAACTGTAATTTACTCCAAACATCCAGCTGTCCGTTTCAACAGATGTGACTACAAAGGGGCCCGGAGCAGCCTCCGCCATAAGACCTCACAGCTGTGAAGAGAACTTTAAAAAAGATTTGGCCTGTCTGTCAACGGGCTGGTGCTGAGCCAGACAGAGGGTTAGGCTTGTCTCCCGGTGTTTGTAAGACACATCTCGAACCTCCCATTCTCCTCCTAACCTATTACGTCTTCTGTGAAACAAGAATTATCTTTGATATCTACTCATTTTGACAGCTAATGCAGAAATTAAGGCAAATCTGTCCCGCCAACAATGGCAGTGTTTGTTTTAGCATTTGGAAGGTCTGATATACTTTTCTGGATAACTAGACTGCCTTTGATTTAGCCAACAAGCTATAGATAACAGCTTTGACAGTGTCCCACAAAAGATACGTTTGTAAAAGATAAGTTTGATTGTGAGGACTGGTTACAGTTCGCAAGCTGTCGCTGTCACTCCCAGTAGAAGTATTTTACACCATGAAAACGTTCAACTGTTCATCCGTATCTAACAACTTAACACTGTCAAAATGATGAGCATAATTGTTATTCTTAAATACAAAAGAAGCCATTCTGTGGGATTGATCAGATAGCAGCTTGTGCTTCTCTGTGATGGTTGGCACACAGGTGATGTCATGTCTAAGTGCGGACCTAGGGGTTAAGGGTCAGAATCCATGGGGTCAAGCTGTTGCCTGCACGCAAATATAAATCCTGTAGTGAAAGTATTAGTGAGGCGGTAGAAGCGACACCTGATCTTCTTTTTGAAGAGGCCAGACATGAGTGTCTGCACTAATTAGAGGGTTGCCCAAATTGTTGAGGGACAGGGACCATTTGTAACTGGAGCAGAGCCCTTGTGTGGCGTACAGATGTAGGATCTTAATTTGAGCCAGTTTGCTACAACAGGAAAATAACCCTGCTGCAACAAATGTGAATTGTTATGTGAGTATAATTAATGGATGATTTTTGTAGGGGTTATAAGGGAAAATCTGACATTTCAAAGTGGAAATTCCAAAAATCAGAAGCCTCTTTAAACCTAAAATATACTGTTTAAAAGTTTGACAGGTTCTTCTGCAACAGGGTGATCAAATGAAGATCCTTCATCTGTACGATTCAGTCACTAGAATGGCAAGAGCCGAAGTGTCGAAAGAGTTCAATTTAGCTTTGGTGTGTCTCATTTTCACACAACCGCATGTGCTCACACGCTCTCACACGCACGCTAGCAGGGTGAGTATAGAAGAAGACCTCATCACCTCGGCTAACGTTCAACAAATTGCGGTTAATGTTCAAATTACGTTTGTTTCTCTCAGGACCATGCCTTTAAACTGAGTGATTTGTTACAGAGATTTATAGATTATGCCCCTTTATTACTCAAAGTAATGCGAATCCTGCAGTGGCACGCACTTCTAAAGCCCTGTTTGAGCCTGAGTGTTTCATATGTCTTCATTTTACCCAGGGGTATGTGTTTCTGAGTCATAAAAAAAACATGCTTGCCTGTATTAATGTGAATTTCATGTGAATTAATCAATATTTCACAGAGCTCTTAGGCCGCCATAATACTGTGCCTGAAATACCTGGAGGGTGTGCAGGCAATCCAATGGTTCAATCCAGATTCCCTCAAACTCATTCTAATTGTTTAATCCAAATACCCTCCATCTTGGATTTTGGATGCCATTTTCAGGAATCACCAATACATAGCTTCAGGCATCCCATAAAAATAAAAAGGTCTTGACATTTCCTCAAACTGTGTACATCAAGGGCACGAACATGGTCCCTGTAAACTTGCCAAATACAGTGGGGAAAAAAAGTATTTAGTCAGCCACCAATTGTGCAAGTTCTCCCACTTAAAAAGATGAGAGAGGCCTGTAATTTTCATCATAGGTACACGTCAACTATGACAGACAAAATGAGGAAAGAAAATCCAGAAAATCACATTGTAGGATTTTTAATGAATTTATTTGCAAATTATGGTGGGAAATAAGTATTTGGTCAATAACAAAAGTTTCTCAATACTTTTTGTTATATACCCTTTGTTGGCAATGACACAGGTCAAACGTTTTCTGTAAGTCTTCACAAGGTTTTCACACACTGTTGCTGGTATTTTGGCCCATTCCTCCATGCAGATCTCCTCTAGAGCAGTGATGTTTTGGGGCTGTCGCTGGGCAACACAGACTTTCAACTCCCTCCAAAGATTTTCTATGGGGTTGAGATCTGGAGACTGGCTAGGCCACTCCAGGACCTTGAAATGCTTCTTACGAAGCCACTCCTTCGTTGCCCGGGTGGTGTGTTTGGGATCATTGTCATGCTGAAAGACCCAGCCACGTTTCATCTTCAATGCCCTTGCTGATGGAAGGAGGTTTTCACTCAAAATCTCACGATACATGGCCCCATTCATTCTTTCCTTTACACGGATCAGTCGTCCTGGTCCCTTTGCAGAAAAACAGCCCCAAAGCATGATGTTTCCACCCCCATGCTTCACAGTAGGTATGGTGTTCTTTGGCTGCAACTCAGCATTCTTTGTCCTCCAAACACGACGAGTTGAGTTTTTACCAAAAAGTTATATTTTGGTTTCATCTGACCATATGACATTCTCCCAATCCTCTTCTGGATCATCCAAATGCACTCTAGCAAACTTCAGACAGGCCTGGACATGTACTGGCTTAAGCAGGGGGACACGTCTGGCACTGCAGGATTTGAGTCCCTGGCGGCGTAGTGTGTTACTGATGGTAGGCTTTGTTACTTTGGTCCCAGCTCTCTGCAGGTCATTCACTAGGTACCCCCGTGTGGTTCTGGGATTTTTGCTCACCGTTGTGATCATTTTGACCCCACGGGGTGAGATCTTGCGTGGAGCCCCAGATCGAGGGAGATTATCAGTGGTCTTGTATGTCTTCCATTTCCTAATAATTGCTCCCACAGTTGATTTCTTCAAACCAAGCTGCTTACCTATTGCAGATTCAGTCTTCCCAGCCTGGTACAGGTCTACAATTTTGTTTCTGGTGTCCTTTGACAGCTCTTTGGTCTTGGCCATAGTGGAGTTTGGAGTGTGACTGTTTGAGGTTGTGGACAGGTGTGTTTTATACTGATAACAAGTTCAAACAGGTGCCATTAATACAGGTAACGAGTGGAGGACAGAGGAGCCTCTTAAAGAAGAAGTTCTTGTTTGTAGGTGACCAAATACTTATTTTCCACCATAATTTGCAAATAAATTAATTTAAAATCCTACAATGTGATTTCTGGATTTTTTTTCCTCAATTTGTCTGTCATAGTTGACGTGTACCTATGATGAAAATTACAGGCCTCTCTCAACTTTTTAAGTGGGAGAACTTGCACAATTGGTGGCTGACTAAATACTTTTTTCCCCCACTGTATGCTAAATCTGAAGAGCCAGGTTTACAATCTGTCCATGTTAGCAACAGCTTTACAGTGTACCATCAAGGCAACAGTTGGACTGAAGTCAAATATAGACTCATCAAGTTGTAATAGTGATACTGCATGGCATTTTCACAAGCGTCACAGTTGGTCTGCCCTGAGAGAGAGAGATAGAGAGAGAGAGAGAGACTTGCCCGGTGTCCAGTTGGGCCATCCGATGGCATCCGCAGTGCTAACAGAGGGCCACTCCTGGTCCCATGCTGTGATTGACTGAGGACACCAGGGAAAGTACATATCCTCTGGGGTAGACGGGTGAAATTTCCCCCTCACCTGGTAGGCTGTCAAAGGTTTGAGTCATGCTTTCAATCAAATCTCAGTGATGTTCACCATTGATTTTGTCTTCGACACTAGCCAAAGTGGTTTTCACATGTTGTCAGGAGATAAGATGTTGTGAGTTGAAGGGTTTACTTTAGAAGACATAGTCAGTATATGACCATGACTCTTGTCTTTAGATGTGGAAGTTACACAATTCACATAAGGATGCCTTTTGTAGACTAAAACCAACCCAAATACACTCACCTACAAACACACATTAAGACATCTACACCCATAAAACAGTGCCATGACTCAGCCAGCCTGCCGTGCTCTGTCATCCCTTCCTCACCCGTAGCATCGGTGACCTCTCCAGGGAATTCAGGTGTCAAGCTTCATGTTTAGTCTCATACAGGAGCATATGCTCGGCAGATTGAATTGTTACAGAAGGCAGTGGTCCCATGCAGCCAAATTATTTTGTAATGGCATGAAAAAATCCCATGCCGTGTTACAGCAACTTTTTGTCTGACCGACTGTAAACCCAAAGGCAATAAATATCCCAAAGCAAGGCCTGGAATTTACTGCACCTGTAGTAACCACCACTAAGCTGTAATAAGCAACAGATGTGCGAGCCATTGCTTTGGCCTGAAAGCAGGAAGAATAAACAATAATTAATTGTTGGGTATTGTTTCATCACCTGAGCAAAGCGGCTTGGATACTGTTGTTTAGGCACTCATAACGACTTTTGATTAGCGGGTAACACGGGTAAAATAAAAACTATTTCGATTCAGTGCCCTGATGGTTCTCGTGTCGTTTTATAGGAAGGGAAATAACTGTCACGACCACTTAGGCTTGACGTCGGACACCGATGCGAGACAGTCGAAGGTGCAGGCGGCACGGTGTTGAATTGTCAGATTTTTGCTGTTACATGTGAAAATGAACAAGCGTGACCCTCATGTCAATGCAATCCATAGCAATTAGATACAGTTTACCTCTAACCAGTGCCAACTGAAATGGATAATTATTACTGTAACCTCTGAGAACCTTCCATTAAACTCAGAGTAGAATGCTAACTGTTTTGTGGGAGTTGAGGTGTGTTGTGGTCTGACATAAATAGTGCTGGTGTATTAGGGGAGCCAAAGTTATGTTTGACATGTATTACACCACATGTCTGCTAGATAAGCTCATTGCTACAGGGTTTCTGTAATGTGATATATTTATGATGATAATGAAAACATTATAATTTTGTGTTGTTACAGCAAAGCCAGAGGAGGTTTTGTTGTTCCACTGTGATAGGACACATAGAGCATGCCCACAGGCTGCAATTTCATATTGTATGTGTGTGCATGCTCTTGAGTATGATTGAGCATTTATGCATGAGTGTTGTGGAATGTGACTATGGGTAATTGTATATTAGTGTGGATGTGGGCGTCCCTCTATGTCCCTCAATGTGCATGTCCATGTGAGCACTCACTCACTGTCATCTGTTTTGGGCATGGAAAGGTTAATGTTTAACAGAGGTAGCATAGATCCGAATGGTTTACCCAGTAACGTGTGAACAAAGCACAATGGTAGCACTGTATAGGCCTATTTATTCAAACTCATATCCTCCCTTAATCGTGGTTACACTTTCCTCGCAGGAGAAAAAGAAAAGTGGGTCAAGGAAAAGTCATGTTTGAGGTAATTCACTCCGGGGACAGGCCTCTGATCATTATGTGACATTGGTTAACCTGGAGAGTGAGGTCATTTGGAAGTCTGGGTTTCACCCAGAAACGGACAGACCTAGAGGACCACAGTGTTTCCCCCAGCAGTGTTGGGGGGAAGGGGGCGTGGCACGGTTTTAAAGGCCCTCCTCCTGGCCGCAGAGACAAAATGTTGCTGTTTTAAAGCTGCAATTTTACACATTGGGACAGAGAGAACATTTTACAGTTTTAAAGCTAGTTTCCTGCAATTCTACACATTTGTCATGGGGCTGAGAGAAAAATTGCGGTTTCAAAGCAAATTTCCTGCAATTATACACATTTTGCAATGGCTTATGCTTTGTTCTTATGTTACCTGAGTGACTCAAACGTTATACATTTTTGGAATTTCAGATTCTCTCTGTCTAGTTCTTATTTTGGTGGTTGTTGGTTCTCAAAGATGATTTTATAAAAAATATATGTTTTTGATATTTTAGTCATTTAAAGTTTACACTGAAAACATTTTGCCATCTAGCGCCGGTGCACCGCTGCTAAATGCATTTCGGGGAAACGCTGGTCCATGTGTGCGGTGGCTAAACGAGGGCCAGTTAATGGAAAAGTTGAAAGGGCAACTTATAAAAGCTGTATTATTTATGAGAAAATAATGAAAATGGAGGTTGAACATGGGTATGTAAAATAAAGATTGTTTGTAATCTCATACTGTACTGTAATCAAAGAAAATGTTTGCAAGTGGAATCTGGCAATGAACTACAAAGGATCAACAAAATTGTTCGAGTACATATTTCCTCCTCCCCATTTATTACAGTAAAGACACACTGTAACTGTACCATCAGTGGGCTAGCGCCAAATGCATCCCATGACATTTTCACATGCAAATAGAACTTGATTTGTATAGTATATCAGACTGTGGTTTTTAAAGGTTCAACATGCAACATAATATCCCTTTTGGTTTTGAGGATAGAGTAGCATATCACTTTTTCTCCCCACGTGTCTAAAAACCTTTTCATCAAGGCATAACCTCCATTTTTTAAAATCCTTTTTCCCCTCCTTCCCTCTTTCTCACTGACAGTGAGGCCAGATTTTCCTTTGAAATTTCTACCCTTAATTACAGTCTTATTAAACAGGCATTCCATTCAGCGTTTAACAGATTTTTCCCCAAGGAATTATGTTTGGGAATGATCCCAAATGCACGTCTATTTATAATTGCACCAAGTATGTTTTTCATGGGGTTGGTTGTTCGCTCAACCTACATTAAAACCATGTGTATCCTACTATGCTTACTGTGCCACATGTCCACATCTACTGTATATCTGAGGTTGTGTGTTAAAGGACACATATTTTCCCATTAATCATTATGTACTTTATGAGCCTCTGTGTTCCCCACACTGTAATATAATAGGAAGGTAATGAAAGACATGCCATTGTGATGGAAGGCCTAGCCTTAATAGCATTAAAGGGCCTATCCACTTGTTGCTTCTATAGCCGTTAGTGGCCCTGCCAGCCAATGAATAGCAAGCGAGCAGTCAGTCAATTGGGCCCGGTGCTGCCGTTACTTGCACCGCCAGATTAAAAGAGCTATCAAACTTTTTTATGGACATCAAAGACATCAAAGAAAAGTTAGCTGAAGCAACAAGTGTGATCTGTTTATCTTTGACTGAGAACATAGTGTTTTGTCTTCTGGAAGAGGTGTATCTGAGGTGTGCAGCCATAAAATACTGCCTGAAGGGTAATAGAACATTTTGTGTGGGATGATATTGCACAAAATGTAATTTTTCTATCTCCGGGGGAGTGCAAGAATCGTCTTGCCGCAACAGCTCGTTTTCCCAAACAAGGTGACTTTTCTTTTTGCCCGCTGTGGTTGATGTTGGAAGGAAAGATTTTTTGACTTCTGTGAAAGAAGCAGTTTGATTGAGAAGTTTTGACGTGCTACCATGTTATTATTTGTGTCTCACATGATTGTCGCTCCCTCTCCTACCTGGCCTGCCACCAACCCTAAATTAAAACATCAAAGTCTTTGGACAGAGTCTGATGTAGGCATTATCTCACCAAGCGGTGTCATCACCATTATAGATCTAATATTTGTGATCGACAGTGCAGTATTTCGTGCCAGAGGAACGGACTGTGACTGTCATCGACACAGATATGGATGTAAAACCTGGATTATAGTGGATCAAAGCGAGTTGGATCTTGGACCAGACTCTTACACACAGTGTCTCTCTGTCGACCACTCCCTCTGTCAGCAATGTTGTCTTTGGACTCTCTGAACACGGTTTTGGGGTTGACATTGAATCATTCTTTGAGATTGTCCAGAGCCAGCGCAGTCAGCACTCATGGCAAACTTAGCATGGCCTGTGTTTTTGTTTCTATCAAAAGCAAATGAGCTGGACATGAATCACGCTTGCCAGATATGAGGCTCTTAAAAATATACTGCAAAATAAAGAGTAATTAAACTCAAAATGTGTCCTAAAATGCAAATGCCTCCACATGCAGTGCCACAAAATGGTTACTCATCCATTTAATCCACTAAGAAACTTCCAATGGCACGTTCCTTCACCAAGACCATTAACGCCCTGCTATTTCCCCTGTAAGAGGGATCTGGAGGGTCTGACCGACACCAGCAGAAACAGCTGTTACCGATGCATAATGTACCATTCCTTGTCAAATCATACTAGGGTAGCAAGATGTAAGATTTTTTCACATCATGGTGCTGTCTTTACCTGACTCTTGAGAAAATGGAAATGCTATGCTGTCCTGCACAATTGAAATCCAATTGTTCATCAGGAAAAGCTTCCCTTCCTCTTATTTCTCAAGGCTGTCTATTTATAAATATGTATATGACATAACAACACTGTTTCCTAGGAGATTGGTTAAGCTCGTTATTGTTGTGTTGATGGGGGCTCAGGTGGGACGCAGGCAGTGTATTATGGGCCGGTGGGGCGGCAGACAGAGAGACGGGTTATTGGCAGTGACTGGAGGTGACAGGCCCTGATGGAGAGGGGGAGCGTAGAGGGGCGGCGGGAGGAGTGTGATTTAAGACCCCTTGGCCACAGGTCCCGGGGGCAACCGGCGTGGGGAGCTTGTTAAAAACCCACAGCACCACCTTCCATTTTAATGGCCCCCGTGTCCAACAAACTTCCTTCCAGGAGTTTATGGAGACGAGATGCGGCATCATAGCTGACAGCAGCAAGAGATTTGCGTAAATTATAGTGTCTGTTAGAAAGGTGCTTTGAGGTTGTTTTTTTCCACTCTGGTTGTAAAATTCACTCAAATACTCTGCACCTACAGGGAAGGACACAGGTGCTGCTTGTAGCAACACTTCGTCTTTTGTCAAACGGGAGAGTGTTCAGGCTAATATTTACTTGACTAAATAAATAAAGTCTAATAGATATGTTGATATTCTCTGTTTAGGCAGGGGCAGTGGACCGATGCTTTACTATACCACATGGCAAACTAGAACAAACATTGGCCCACTCAAATACAGGCCCTAATCATAAGTCACCCTGCTTCAGTGTTTGTAATTAATGTTGTAGTAGTTTTTCTACTAACAAAAGTAGATAATATAATTCAATTTACAGTGATTTCCCTCATTTGTCAGACTGAGACTATAGTGAGAGTTACATTGCAAGCAGGCCTTACATGTTCAATGTTTCTTCCCTTGTTTCCTACTTGTTCCCTTACCGGCCCGAACCAACTTGTTGTGAGTAAAAACGTAGTGTGTGTTGATTCCTTCAAGGATAATTTCATTGATCCATAGCAACTCTCTGAAACAGTGTCGGCTGCATTAGCAGAACATGAAACCGTGGTCTCCGCATTTCAATAAAGAGGTCTCATAACCATTCATTAAGTTTTACTTTTATTACTCCCATTTATTACTTTTTAAATATTATCCGGCTCTGACGATCAATATTCAATAAAAAAGCAATTTAGCTGGTAGCCTCTGTGTAATAAATTATTATTTATCTGTTCGGTGTTCGCATATTTAGCCTTGCAGAACAGTCTGTGCATTCTTCCTCTTTCCTCAGAGATATTCATTTTCTTCATTTTCACGTCTTTTTTCTGTGTTATTGTTGTATTATATTGGAGGTTTTGGAGCTTCCACCCCACTGCACTTCCCATTTATACATGAATACAAGGTTTATTGTTTTAAGTATGGTATTTGACTATTCCAATAAATGGCCATCCAAAAACAGTTATGGTATAGATTTTTTTATCTTAGCCTTGTGTATCAGTAGGTTTCTACCATGTGTCCTGAAATGGCCAACATCTTAAATAAAACTGCAATTACAACCCCAGCAAGGATGAAGTTGACCATTACTGTTCATTTTTACACACTCATCTTCTCTGAAACAACTCGTCTACCAACTTAAATATAACATAAAAGTAACATTCTCATTTCCCAACAATTTTTCCAAGGTGTCCAAGATTCCCAGCATGAGAAGATAATCACAGTCGTAGGAGAGGGAATTATCCATAGTCCGGACTTCCCATTCACCTACCCTAGGAGTACTGTGCTGGTCTGGAGACTAGTGGCCTACAGTGACAACATGAGAATCCACTTGTCCTTCGACGAGAGGTTCGGCCTGGAAGACCCAGAGGATGGAATATGCAAGTAAGATCATAAACGTAAAGGCATATAACATATTGAATAGCCAATATAGCCAAGTCAGCATGTTGTGTTTTACCATGAGGTATACCTGATGGATGTACCGTGCCATTTAATAACTACATTAAATACATGATGTACCATGACATTACGGCGCAGTATACTGCAACTATGCAGTATGTAGGCCTACATGTCCATCTACAGTGGTAGTAGTTTATCTAGTTTTACTCTATGTTTTAGCCAGCTTAGACACTTTTCATCAGGACTACCCTAGTTCAGTTAGCATGCGGAGGCTGTGCGCCGGGGAGCATGACATATGTCATGGCTGTGTTGTGGTCCATTTTTCAAGGTTTAGAGTCAGAGGGCCCATTTGTGAAATTGCCTTTTGCCCCGTGTGACGGCTGATGAAAATTGAAAAGCACAGCCCGAGTGATTTGTTTTGCCGAGGCCATACGGCGTGGGTGCATATTTCGTCGGCAGCAAGTTCCCCTGCATACGGGCCGTGTGATTCGACAAATGGCGGAGAGGTCTTTCCCCTCAGGAGCTAAAGTCTATGACTGGCCTTAGACCCCCCCATATTTTATTTAATACCCCCTTTCAATTACCAGCTACCTTTGTCTCTGTTACTATTCATTAGGAACAGCAGTGCTGAGCCGGTCTGTGATTGATTTCCTTCATGCATTATACTCAGTGTCCTGGTGTCAATACATCCGGTCTGACTGCCCCATCTCTCTCTCCCCATCTCTCTCTCTCTCACTCTCCCTCTCACTCTTTTACACACTGTCTTTCTTTCACACACTCACTCTCTCTTTTACACACTCTCTCCCCATCTCTCTTTTACACTCTCTCTCTCTCTCTCTCTCTCTCTCTCTCTCTCTCTTTTACACTCTCTCTCTCCTTTACACACTCACTCTCTCTCTCTTTTACACACTCACTCTCTCTCCCTATCTCTCTCTCTCCCCATCTCTCTCTCTCTCGCTTTTACACACACTCTCTTTTACACTCTCTCTCTTTTACACACTCACTCTCTCTCTTTTACACACTCTCTCTCTCGCTTTTACAGTCTCTCTCTCTCTTTTACAGTCTCTCTCTCTCGCTCCCCATCTCTCTCTCTCTCTCTCTCTCGCTCTCTCCCCATCTCACTCTCTCTCTCATCTCTCTCCATCTCGCTCTCTCTCTCCATCTCTCTCTCTCATCTCTCTCTCTCTCCATCTCCCTCTCTATCTCCCTCTCTCTCATCTCTCTCCCCATCTCTCTCTCCCTCTCTCTCTCCGTCTCTCTCTTTCCCCATCTCTCTCCCTATCTCGCTCTCTCCATCTCTCTCCCATCTCTCTCTTTTACACACTCTCTCTCTCCTTTACACACTCTCTCTCTCCTTTACACACACACACTCTCTCTCTCTCTCTCTCTCTCTCTCTCTCTCTCTCTCTCTCTCTCTTTACACACTCTCTCTCTCAAATTCAAATTCAAGCTGCTTTATTGGCATGAAAAACATTGTGTCAATATTGCCAAAGCAACAATGTATAAAATAATACAATTATAAACAATAACAAATAATAATATAAGATGGTAGTAAATAATAATGAAAATTAAATACAAAAATAATAACAATAAAATGGTATAAGTCAATAATAGAAATGTAATAAATATAAATATAGAAAATGAAACTATAACTAACTTATAACTAAATAACGGTCATCTTCACCATTACATCAGTACTACAACTACCATCATAATTACTACCACTATTACCACCACCATCATTAAACTGCCATCATTACCATTACCACCCATACCACTACTATTTGGAATGATAAACAACAATAATAATGGTAATAACAATAATAGCAATAACAATAATAATAAGTAAGTTACTATTTACTATGCAGATGTTATTATTCAGTGTCCCTCAGGCTATGGCAGGCAAATACATATTTGGCTGCAAGAGGAGCCATTGCTCCTTCGCCCATGAGTATTTTTAGTTTTTCCTCCGGGTTTAATAAGTTAAAATTTGGAATAAATGTAGTCATTTCTGTGAATAATGAATCTCTTTGTGAGGAATATTTATCACAGTAAAGGAGAAAGTGCATCTCTGTTTCTACCTCCCCTGTCGTGCAGTGACCACATATACAGTGAGGGAAAAAAGTATTTGATCCCCTGCTGATTTTATACGTTTGCTCACTGACAAAGACATGATCAGTCTATAATTCTAATGGTAGGTTTATTTGAACAGTGAGAGACAGAATAACAACAACAAAATCCAGAGAAACGCATGTCAAAAATGTTATAAATTGATTTGCATTTTAATGAGGGAAATAAGTATTTGACCCCTCTGCAAAACATGACTTAGTACTTGGTGGCAAAACCATTGTTGGCAATCACAGAGGTTAGACGTTTCTTGTAGTTGGCCACCAGGTTTGCACACATCTCAGGAGGGATTTTGTCCCACTCCTCTTTGCAGATCTTCTCCAAGTCATTAAGGTTTCGAGGCTGACGTTTGGCAACTCGAACCTTCAGCTCCCTCCACAGATTTTCTATGGGATTAAGGTCTGGAGACTGGCTAGGCCACTCCAGGACCTTTTAATGTGCTTCTTCTTGAGCCACTCCTTTGTTGCCTTGGCCATGTGTTTTGGGACATTGTCATGCTGGAATACCCATCCACGACCCATTTTCAATGCTCTGGCTGAGGGAAGGAGGTTCTCACCCAAGATTTGACGGACAACTTTGATGCTGTGAAGTTGTCCTGTCTCCTTAGCAGAAAAACACCCCCAAAGCATAATGTTTCCTCCTCCTCCAAACACGGCGAGTTGAGTTGATGCCAAAGACCTCGATTTTGGTCTCATCTGACCACAACACTTTCACCCAGTTCTCCTCTGAATCATTCAGATGTTCATTGGCAAACTTCAGACGGGCATGTATATGCACTTTCTTGAGCAGGGGGACCTTGCGGGCGCTGCAGGATTTCAGTCCTTCACGGCGTAGTGTGTTACCAATTGTTTTCTTGGTGACTATGGTCCCAGCTGCCTTGATCATTGACAAGATCCTCCCGTGTAGTTCTGGTCTGATTCCTCACCGTTCTCATGATCATTGCAACTCCACAAGGTGAGATCTTGCATGGAGCCCCAGGCCGAGGGATATTGACAGTTCTTTTGTGTTTCTTCCATTTGCGAATAATCGCACCAACTGTTTTCACCTTCTCACCAAGCTGCTTGGCAATGGTCTTGTAGCCCATTCCAGCCTTGTGTAGGTCTACAATCTTGTCCCTGACATCCTTGGAGAGCTCTTTGGTCTTGGCCATGGTGGAGAGTTTGGAATCTGATTGATTAATTGCTTCTGTGGACAGGTGTCTTTTATACAGGTACCAAGCTGAGATTAGGAGCACTCCCTTTAAGACTGAAATCTTTCTGATTGAGAGGGGGTCAAATACTTATTTCCCTCATTAAAATGCAAATCAATTTATAAAAAATGTTACATGCTTTTTTCAGGATTTTTTTGTTGTTATTCTGTCACTCACTGTTCAAATAAACCTACCATTAAAATGATAGACTGATAATTTCTTTGTCAGTGGGCAAATGTACAAAATCAGTAGGGGATCAAATACTTTTTTCCCTCACTGTACGCTCCTCTTTGGGTAGCCATGTCTTTTTATGTCTTCCGGTTTCAATTGCTAATTGATGGTCACTCAGCCTGTACTTGGTAAGGATCTGACTCTGCTTCGTATCTCTGAGAGAGTAGAGATAGTCAGCCAATTCATATTCTCTGTTTAGTGTCAGATAGCAATTTAGTCGGCTTTGGGATTTTGTTTCGTTTTCCCAATGTTGTAAATATGAGTCCTTTGATTGGTAAATTTTTTTGTTCATTGGAATTCTTTCTTTTGAAGCAGTGCTGGTGTCAGCTTGGTTGGTTAGGTCCAACACCAGCTGACTGAGAAGGCTCGTTTCTGGGCTCAGTTTTTGGGTTTGAAGTGCTTTAAATTGCAGACTTGAATTTGGACTTGAATTTAGATGTAGCCAAAATGTTATTGATCTTTTCTGTATTTTCATTACTACTGGAAAGCGGTCCAATTCTGCCCTACATGCATTAGTTGGTGTATTTCTCTGGACACATTTTAAAGTCCAGTTTATTGAGTGGCCCCCAAACCTCACTTCCGTAAAGAGCTATTGGTAGGATTACACTGTCAAATATTTTGGTCCAAATTCTAATTGGGATGTTGATTTTGAATAATTTCATTTTTATTGCATACAATGCTCTGCAGGCTTTTTCTTTGAGTGCATTCACTGCCATATTAAAGTTTCCCGATGCAGATATGGTCAGACCAAGGTATGTGTAATTTTTGTGTGTTCAATTATGGTGTTGTTCAGGGTGAATTTATATTTGTGTTTCTGATATCTGTTTTTTGGGGGGGAAATCATGATTTTAGATTTTTAGAAATTTACTGCCAGGGCCCAATTATGGCAATATTGCTCTAGAATGTTAAGGTTCTGTTGAAGACCTTCTTTGGTTGCTGAGAGAAGTACCAAGTCATCAGCATATAGCAGGTATTTTACCTCTATGTCAAATAGTGTGAGTCCTGGGGCTGGAGAATGGTCCAACATGTCTGCTAATTCATTGATATAAATGTTGAAAAGATTTTGACTCAAACTGCAGCCTTGTCTCACACCTCGACATTGTGAAACGAATTCTGTTCTTTGGTTCTTGATTTTTATTGCACACTATATTGATTTTTATTGCACACATATATATATATATACAGTGGGGCAAAAAAGTATTTAGTCAGCCACCAATTGTGCAAGTTCTCCCACTTAAAAAGATGAGAGAGGCCTGTAATTTTCATCATAGGTACACGTCAACTATGACAGACAAAATGAGATTTTTTTTCTTCAGAAAATCACATTGTAGGATTTTTTATGAATTTATTTGCAAATTATGGTGGAAAATAAGTATTTGGTCACCTACAAACAAGCAAGATTTCTGGCTCTCACAGACCTGTAACTTCTTCTTTAAGAGGCTCCTCTGTCCTCCACTCGTTACCTGTATTAATGGCACCTGTTTGAACTTGTTATCAGTATAAAATACACCTGTCCACATCCTCAAACAGTCACACTCCAAACTCCACTATGGCCAAGACCAAAGTGCTGTCAAAGGACACCAGAAACAAAATTGTAGACCTGCACCAGGCTGGGAAGACTGAATATGCAATAGGTAAGCAGCTTGGTTTGAAGAAATCAACTGTGGGAGCAATTATTAGGAAATGGAAGACATACAAGACCACTGATAATCTCCCTCGATCTGGGGCTCCACGCAAGATCTCACCCTGTGGGGTCAAAATGATCACAAGAACGGTGAGCAAAAATCCCAGAACCACACAGGGGGACCTAGTGAATGACCTGTTGAGAGCTGGGACCAAAGTAACAAAGCCTACCATCAGTAACACACTACGCCGCCAGGGACTCAAATCCTGCAGTGCCAGACGTGTCCCCCTGCTTAAGCCAGTACATGTCCATGCCCGTCTGAAGTTTGCTAGAGTGCATTTGGATGATCCAGAAGAGGATTGGGAGAATGTCATATGGTCAGATGAAACCAAAATAGAACTTTTTGGTAAAAACTCAACTCGTCGTGTTTGGAGGACAAAGAATGCTGAGTTGCATCCAAAGAACACCATACCTACTGTGAAGCATGGGGGTGGAAACATCATGCTTTGGGGCTGTTTTTTCTGCAAAAGGGACCAGGACGACTGATCCGTGTAAAGGAAAGAATGAATGGGGCCATGTATCGTGAGATTTTGAGTGAAAACCTTCCATCAGCAAGGGCATTGAAGATGGAAACGTGGCTGGGTCTTTCAGCATGACAATGATCCCAAACACACCGCCCGGGCAACGCAGGAGTGGCTTCGTAAGAAGCATTTCAAGGTCCTGGAGTGGCCTAGCCAGTCTCCAGATCTCAACCCCATAGAAAATCTTTGGAGGGAGTTGAAAGTCCGTGTTGCCCAGCGACAGCCCCAAAACATCACTGCTCTAGAGGAGATCTGCATGGAGGAATGGGCCAAAATACCAGCAACAGTGTGTGAAAACCTTGTGAAGACTTACAGAAAACGTTTGACCTGTGTCATTGCCAACAAAGGGTATATAACAAAGTATTGAGAAACTTTTGTTATTGACCAAATACTTATTTTCCACCATAATTTGCAAATAAATTCATTAAAATCCTACAATGTGATTTTCTGGATTTTTTTTCTCATTTTGTCTGTCATAGTTGACGTGTACCTATGATATAAATTACAGGCCTCTCTCATCTTTTTAAGTGGGAGAACTTGCACAATTGGTGGCTGACTAAATACTTTTTTTCCCCACTGTGTATATGTATAATATATATATATATATATATATATATATATATATATATATATATATATATATATATATATATATATATATATATATATATATAGTGGGGAGAACACGTATTTGATACACTGCCAATTTTGCAGGTTTTCCTACTTACAAAGCATGTAGAGGTCTATAATTTTTATCATAGGTACACTTCAACTGTGAGAGACGGAATCTAAAACAAAAATCCAGAAAATCACATTGTATGATTTTTTAAGTAATTAATTTGCATTTTATTGCATGACATAAGTATTTGATACATCAGAAAAGCAGAACTTAATATTTGGTACAGAAACCTTTGTTTGCAATTACAGAGATCATACGTTTCCTGTAGGTCTTGACCAGGTTTGCACACACTGCAGCAGGGATTTTGGCCCACTCCTCCATACAGACCTTCTCCAGATCCTTCAGTTTTCGGGGCTGTCGCTGGGCAATACGGACTTTCAGCTCCCTCCAAAGATTTTCTATTGGGTTCAGGTCTGTTGACTGGCTAGGCCACTCCAGGACCTTGAGATGCCTCTTACAGAGCCACTCCTTAGTTGCCCTGGCTGTGTGTTTCGGGTTGTTGTCATGCGGGAAGACCCAGCCACGACCCATCTTCAATGCTCTTACTGAGGGAAGGAGGTTGTTGGCCAAGATCTCGCGATACATGGCCCCATCCATCCTCCCCTCAA
The DNA here is from genome assembly GCF_020615455.1 of Coregonus clupeaformis. NCBI lineage: Eukaryota > Metazoa > Chordata > Actinopteri > Salmoniformes > Salmonidae > Coregonus > Coregonus clupeaformis. The sequence goes on along the minus strand of NC_059194.1, from coordinate 19,633,035 downwards.
TACGGTGCAGTCGTCCTGTCC